>NW_026713567.1:0-26994 GCF_029784015.1 Lycium ferocissimum | reverse complement strand
CAACACAACCAACATACTAAACGAAATTAACTCTCAACCTCATTTCTCCACAAAGTACCACACGGCCAACACCCACTTCTCCAACTTCAACCAAATTCATTCAACTTTCATTTCCAACATAAAGTCCACCACAACTACAACTAAAATACAACATAAAATTTAACTCACCTTACTTATACAATATTACACACACACGGCTACATACACTTTTCACACACATGCACACCATGTAACCACACACCACAATTCTATAATTCTCATTCCATTCCGACCATTATAACGTATAAATTCATTTCATAACACAAAAGCATAGAAATCTTACCTTTTTCTCCAAATCTCAACCCGCCGCAAACGTAGCTTCCTCGCTTAACCAATTATACCACGTCGAAGAGCGTCTTGCACTTGCCAAGAATTCAAGAAGGATGGGATTTTTGGATGAGAACTAAAGGACTTGAATTTTTTTTTCTTTTCTCCAAGTAGTTCGGCCGAATGGCCTTTTATTTTTGCTCTCAAAGATTTTGGTGATTTCTTGAAAGTTCTTCATCAAATGAAGACTTATCCCTTATAATATTGAGCACATGTTGGTCACATGACTAACTTAACGGGTTTGGGCCTCAAGACATGGCCGCCACCCTCTCTTCTTGGGCCTCAACTTTTCATTTTTTTTTTTGGCCCAATTCTTCACGAATCATATTTTGCAATTCCCGAAATAAATTTTCAAAATTTCAATTTTGCCCTTAGGCCTTCTCCATTGCTTCTGCATTCAAACTTCCATAACCGACATGCACATACTAAGAAAAATCCAAACTTGACCTCATTCCTTACAAGTCAAGGTAAATTTCAAGTTTTCCAAATACGCAAAATTGCCGGATGTAACAGATTCCATTCCTGTGATCCGAGCAAGCATATGAGTCTTATTCACTTCTTGATCTTCGCAATTCAATTTAGTTAAACTATGGCCCTTATGTCTTTGTAAGACTGGATTTTAAAAGTTGCATAAAAAGATTTTTGTCGTAAAAGGTTCTGTAACTACGAACGTCCGTAACTTTCACAGAAAGGCTCGGATCGCTTCAAAATTGTTCGTAGAAGACCTTAATGCGAATAAGGTTACCAACTTTCATAGGCGGGCCCGGGTTTGTCGATGCACATCCGTGGTCCCCGAGGTTTTTCGTTTGTATAGTCCTGATGACTTTTTGAAAGAACTTAACCTAGTTATCGTTTTCGCTGTCGAGCATCGCCTACTTATTCATCTGTTGAGTCCGTCACAATGATATATATGACTATGGTTCCTACGGTTCCTTAATATGCTTAAGATATTTGATACGTTCCCGAATGTTGTCCGAAAGGTATTTGACATGACTAAGTCCCGACTTTTAAATGATAGCTTGTTTTGATTTTTCCATTACATTTTTGAAAATGTTTTTTGTAAAATTGCATATAGTTTCTCACGACTCTGCTCGTGCACACTATTGTTACTTCCTTCGCCGAGTCCCGGGGCCGGTTGTTATCGTGCGCATTATGCTATATTTCCGGAGTATGATGTGTCCGGTTCGCCGAGCCCCTTTGGCCGGGAACCGTGGATAATGGTGTTATGATGTGTCCGGTACGCCGCGCCCCTCTTGGCCGGGTACCGTGGTATATATGATGTGCTGTGTGACGGGGATACGGAGATATGAAAACTTCTGGAGTATGATGTGTTATGGCGCCGATGTCAGGAGGGGGACCATATTCTAAGAGCCTATGCATGATTTTCATTTTATTCAGTAAGCATTTTGATATTCTGATATTGCATTTATTTTTTGTGCTTTTGATCCGACTATGATTCTGTTTACTATATTTCATGCTTTGCATACTCATTACATATTTCGTACTGACCCCCCTTTCTTCGGGGCCGCGTTTCACATCCGCGCGGCTGTGCACACGTTTCGATGATCCGTCGACCCTAGGATATCGTTACTGTGCTTGAAGTGCTCCGCGATCCGGAGCCTACACTTTTGGTACCGACATCTCTCGTTATATGTATATGTTTTCATGTACGGCGGGGCCTGTCTGTCATATAGTGTTATGACTCTTAGAGGTGCAGCGGAGATATACGTGTGGGTTATGGGTAATTCTTGTTCCTTGTGTACGTAGCAGACGTGTTCGGACGTTCCCCGTATGATGATAGCCTTCTTTCTTGTATGATATCATCCGTGATGTTGTGGCCGCGGAATGTATATATATATATATATATGTATGTATATGTATTTGTGACGGCCTACGGGGCGACGTGTCACTACTCTGTAAGTATAAGATTTGATTATGTCAGTTATAGTCTGATGTCTAAACTCTGTATATGCATAATTTGAACTCGGTATATGTATAATCTGGTTATACGCCGATTATGTTTGACGGGTTCGTATGGGTGCCCAGCTCGGGCACTAGTTACGGCCCACGGGGTTGGGTCGTGACACATAATCTGCCCCTATGTAATAGTACTCCATCGGATGTAATCTCGAACGGGGTCTTCTCCTTTTCAAGGGTTGTGTCTCTGTACTGTGCCAGAATAGGGTCATCATATTGGTGTCGCTTTATTTCTTCCAGGATAGAGGATTCAGCAATTCCTCGAACAGAAACCCCAATATCTCCAGAATCAGCCAAGCGGACTCCAAGACTAGCTAGCTGATGAATCTCACGAACCATTTCTTTCTTTTCTGATGGCACATCCTCTAGACCGCTAGCCCGCGACTTACCGGTGGGGGCATCTGCTACGACATTAGCTTTCCCAGGATGATATAAAATATCGACATCGTAGTCTTTCAGCAATTCTAACCACCTCCTCTGCCGCAAATTCAGTTCCTTCTACTTAAAGATATACTGGAGGCTCTTATGATCTGTATAAATATCAACATGCACGCCATATAGATAATGTCTCCATATCTTCAGAGCATGAATTACCGCGGCTAGCTCCAGATCGTGGGTGGGATAATTTCTCTCGTGCTTTCTGAGCTGCCGGGAAGCATAAGCTATAACTCTGCCATGCTGCATCAATACACACCCCAATCCAACACCAGAAGCGTCACAATAAATAACATACCCATCTGGTCCCTCGGAAGAAGTCCGGAACTGGAGGCAGAGTCAACTTGCTTTTCAGCAACCGAAAGCCGTTCACAAGCATCGGTCCACTGGAACTTAGCTCCCTTCTGAGTCAGCCTTGTTAGAGGTACTGAAATTGAAGCAAACTTCTCTACAAACCTCCTGTAATAACCAGCTAACCCCAGAAAACTACATACCTCCGTAGGTGTCTGTCACGACCCAACCCCGTAGGCCGTGACTAGTGCCGTACGGTACCCAAACGCGCGCCTCGGTTATATCAAACACGTTCGAGGTATATAACGAGCGACAAGGCTGTGTTCCAAATTTATATAATTTCCGGAAAATTTTTGGCGAGTTTCCTTTGTTTTACTTGACTATCCAAAATAACCTGGCGCCACGAGAAAATACCAACAAAGGCCACACGGGGCCATCAAAATAACATATATATACATATGTGGGCCGACAAGACGCACGGCGAATGAAATCGCCCAAACACAACATATACAAACACAACTGTACGGAAGTAGAGCACAACCCACAAACATGTCCACAGACCTCTAAACGGACGGACGAGAATCGATGACGGGACGGGGCCCCGCCGTGCCCGACGAACGAATATATATACAAATGCATGAACAAATATATACCAAAAATATAAGCTCACGGAATGAGAGGGAGCACTCCAAATAACGAAGAGGGTGTCCTAAGCAATTGGATCACCAAGCGTGCGTCTGTACCTCGCGGGCATGAAACGCGACCCGAAGAAAGGGGTCGGTACGAAATATGTACCTGGTATACAAAGCGAGAAAATGTAGTATACAAATGCGAGTTCAAATCGAAATAGAGTTAAAATTAAATGCATTTCAAAAATATCAAAATGTTACTTCAAAATATAAATCATGCATAGGGCACGGGAAATATGGTCCGCCCGTCGATGGCGCCATAACACGAAAATACCGTAAAGTTTCAAATCTCCGAATCTCCATCACATATCATACACGACATCTCACCATACACAAGACGCACACCAAATATATAGTGGAACCGGCCCTCGGCCGAGGAAATCGGTGAACCATGAACACAAAGATAACACCGAAGTATATCATAATGCGCACGACAACAGAACCGGCCCGGGAACCGGCGAACGATATCATAGTAGGCACGAGCGGAGTAGTGAGTAAGAAATATGCATAAAATCATTGTCATAAATCCAAAGATAAGTAAAATAGTCATATTTGAAATCAGAATAATAATTATAACATTCTTTTTCAAAAGTTGTCAAAATTTCATAAGGGAACGTCGCGGGACCCACGGCACGGTGTGAGACCCGAACCGGCCCGCCTATGAAAAACATACTCATTCTATATCATGCAGACTCCTACGAAAATTTCAAAGCAATCCGAGCTTTTCTGAGAAAGTTATGGGCGTTTATAGTTTTAGAATCGTTAAAGAATAAATTCTTTCCAAAAAAATCAGCTTTCACATAACCTTTGCAACTTATGAATTCCAAGGATATAAGGATCAATGTTATGGCATATTAGCACAAGAATACCAAGGAAACAAATACGAATCATAGACAAGCTCGGATTGCAAGAATAGAGTTTCCTAGAGGCTCGTATCATAGCCTATTTTAACTAAAGCATGCCAAAAGAAAAGGTTACTTTACATACCTCAAACGCTCTCCAATATAATTCGAACTCAAGCTAAATCCAACCTACGATTCAGGCTGCCCAATGTCTACAAACAAGTCATAAAATGCCAAACATTAGCTAATGACTTTTTGGCCTTAAATTCCAAATATGCCCTTAATTCTACAGAAATTTGGGCAGCATTTCCCTGTAAATAGGCTACCCCGAGAATTTAACTCGGCCAAATCAATCAACAACAACAACAACAACAACCAACCTAGTAACATCAACAACCAATCCGGAAGGTAATTCAACATTAATAACTCTATTTTCCATTAATCAACAACTTACATAAATTCAATTCGACGACTTGCATTCAAGCCAACGTCGACGCTTATACATCCACATACTAACCCGAACCCATACCAACAATATTTAAAGGCATTCTAAGCAATTCATACAACATTTCCAACAACCCAAATATTTCTCCAATTCAGCCGAAAATAGCCCCCTAACCGAGAACCTCACTTCAATTTATTCCTCATTTTCAAATCATGATTGGGTCCACAATTCACATTCTAACAATGCTATTTTCACCAACATACAAATTACATTAAATATACAAAAATCTCCAAATCAGTCCGCAACAATCACAATATCAATTTGAGCCATTAAACATTCATTTCCAACATAGAATTCATAGCGACGACGACTAAAACATTAAGCGATATCGATTCGTTCATTGTCATAGAATATGACCCATTTCGACCAACACTACACATATACATATATGGATGATTCTCAATCGTTCTTCACCTTACAATGATCATAATAATCTAACAAGGAATTAATTCATAGTTCCAACACAACACAACAAACACCCACTCTACACGGCTAACAACACACACACACAACTCACTTCCAACATTCCATATTTCATGATTTTCCTCCATTCTAACATACTATAACAAGCATACAACCTTTATAACATACAAAACATAATCAAATCTTACCTTTTCTCTTCAATTTCCCAATAGCTTAGGGTTTCCAAAGATGAAAAATAATGGATTGATCGCTCCAACGACACCTCCACGCTACTTAGGGACCTCAATATAGTGGGTTTACATCAATGGAATAATTTTGGAAGAACTAAAAATGGAGGTGGATTTTTCCTTGGGCTGGCCGAGAGCCTCTATGGAGGTTTTCAGCTTTTGCTCTTTTTTTCTAAGTGTGGAAATACAAATGAAGACTTGTGGTCATCTTTTAACTAATATATGAAGTGTACAATTCCCTTGGCCCACATTAATGAGTTGTTCCAATTAAAAGATGACACAAAAAATGGTGTGGGCACCACTTAAATGCCACACGGCCAAGGGGCCAAATAATTCATGATTTCCAACTTCCAATTTTTATCACTTTTGGTCCCAAATTTTCCTAATTGTTCCATACCAACAAATTCATGCACAACTTATACCTCAAAATAAAATCGAAGGTCAAAAATTCCGACCTTGCATCCCGGAACAGTTTTGTCCTTAACTTGTCATAATTAATCCGGATTGTTCCAATGTACAAAAATACGGGTTCTAACAGTGTCGTAGGCCTAGGCCAATTCTTTACGGCCTCAATCTTCTGGGTATCCACCCGGATGCCATCAGCTCCAATAGTATGCCCCAGGAATGCCACTGAAGTCAGCCAGAATTCACATTTAGAAAACTTAGCATACAATTTCTGGTGCCGGATTACGCCAAGTACTGTCCTCAAATGATCTGCGTGCTCTTCTTCTGACCGAGAATAGACCAGAATATCATCGATAAATACAATCACGAACATATCTAAGAACGGTCCGAATACCCGATTCATCGTCCATAAATACGGGCCGGAGCATTGTCAGCCCAAAAGACATCACTCGAATTCATAATGTCCATATCGGGTCCCGAATGTCCGTTCTTAGGAATATCCGCCTCTCGTACCCTCACCCTCGGTGATAACCGACCGCAGTCTATCTTCGAGAAACACCCTCGGCACCCCGCAACCGATCAAACAAATCATCAATCTTGGGAAGGGGGTATTTATTCTTTATGGTTACCTTATTCAGCTGTCGGTAATCAATACACATCCGCAGTGACCCATCTTTCTTCCTCACGAATAATACCGGTGCTCCCCAGGGTGATATACTGGGCCTAATAAAGCCCTTCTTTAATAAATCTCTCAGCTGCTCCTTCAATTCCTTCCCGCTTCGCAGTGCCATTCGTACGGAGGAATAGATATAGGCCGAGTGTCCGGCAAAAGACATCTATAGTGAATTCTATCTCCCGCTCGGAGGAAGACCTGGAAGCTCATCTGGGAATACATCTGGAAATTCATTAACCACTGGGACTGACTGAAGAGTCGGTGCCTCTGCCTTTAGATCATGTACACGAACCAGATGATAAATATAACCCTTTCTGATCATTTTTCTTGCCTTGAGGTATGAAATAAACTTACCCCTCGGCGACGCTGTATTTCCTGCCCACTCTATAACTGGTTCCCCTGGAAATTGGAAATGGACTATCTTTTTTTGACAGTCAACATTAGCATAACAAGAAGTTAGCCAATCCATACCCATAATAGCAACGAACTCGGTCCATATCTAACTCTACCAGATGCGCTTTAGTGCGGCCGGCACAGATAATTATCGAACAATCTCTCGTAAACTCGTTCGGCTATAACAGAATCTCCTACCGGGGTAGCTACCTCGAATGGTTCTATCGGTTCAGATTCTATCCTAATTTTATTAGCAACAAGGGGAGAAATATATGATAAAGTAGAGCCGGGATCTATCAGTGCATATACATCTCGAGAGAAGACCAGTAATATACCTGTAAAAACATTAGGCGACGCCTCCTGATCCTGTCGGCTGGCCAAGGCATAAATGCTGTTCGAAGGACCGCTAGAACCGGGAACTCTGCCACGACCTCTACCGCGGCCTGCTGGTGCCGGCGTACCTCGCCCCGCAGGGCGCATAGCGACAGAAGATGAAGATGAACCGACAACTGACCCGGTAGGCTGAGCTGCACCCCCTGCACTGCCCCTAAGTGGACAATCTCTCATAAGGTGGCCTTGCTGGCCACAGGTAAAACAAGCACCCGTGGCGCGATAACACTCCCCCCCTGGGTGGTGTCTCCTACAGTGAGGGCATCGAGGTAGGGGTGGCCTCAACCGGTTGGAACCTCTATCCATCCGTGAACTCGAGGCCCCGAGCTCGACCGCTCCCGAATACCCGCACTATCCGGGGCCCCCCCGCAACCGTGGGGGCGTGCTCCAGGCTCGCCGGGAAGGATATCTCGCAGGCCGCCGCCGAGGGCCGTCCGCTCAAAACTCTCCGGAATACCCAGCTGATCTAGCCCTCTTGGGCTGGCCCCTGTCATAAACCCTATCGGGCTGGCGCCTTCTGTGTTGGTCCTCCATACCCTGGGCGTGTGCCTGTACACGGGCAATATCCATACGGCCGGGGCCGCCATCACCAAGCAACACAACGTCAACTAAGTATCGGTCCAGCCCCATCACATACCGGTGCATCCGGTCATCGTATCCGCTACATAAGCGGACGCATATCCGGCCGCCGAATCAAACTCCGCACTATACTCCCGGGACACTCCCCGCCCTCTCGCTCAACAACAGAATCGTCTGCTCCTCTGGCTCGCCGCAGCTCTGGGGGCAGAAAATGGCCAAGAAAGGCCTCTGTGAACTCGCCCCACACTGCTGGAGGAGCACCCTCTCCCCTGGACAGCTCCCAGGACTCGTACCAATTAGCCGCTACATCATGCAATCGGTATGACGCTAACTCAACAGACTCGGTCTCAGAGGCCTTAATAAGCCGCAATATACGCTGCATCTCCTGAATAAACTCATGAGGTTCCTCCGTGGGCTTTGACCCGAAAAACTCTGGGGGACCACAAGTCAGGAAATCGCGGGCCCTCTGATTGTCATACCTGTCCGCACGATCACCTCCCGATCCCTGCCTGTGAACCTGGCCCGCCATCAATCTGGTCAATAGTTGAACTGCATCCCGCATGGCCCTATCCTCCGCCCCTGGCTGAAGGACTGGAGGCTCGGGTGTTAGAACCTCGGGAGCTGGGGGTAGAGCCGCCCCCTGACCTGCAGCTGCCGCTACTCCAAGCCCATCTGATACTGGTGGTGTAGCCGAACCGGGCGTCGGGGCACAATCTCGGTACAGTGCTCGCACGGGCCCTGGTAACTCTCCGGGCCTGGCTAGTCTCCCCCACTGCTGTAGACTTGCCCTTCTGGGCAGCTGTCGCCTTTCTCGGAGGCATCACTGAAAATATAACAATTCGTTAGAAAGGAAACATCCTGATAATACAGCTCTATCGCACGATCTAAGATCAGAAGGAAGGATACACCCTAAATGTCCTGTAGCCTCCTGTTTATAGATGTGGTGCACGACACACCGATAAACAAGACTCTACTAGACACGGTCTGTAGACATTCCGAGGACGAACCGCTCTGATACCACTTTTGTCACGACCCAACCCCGTAGGCCGTGACTAGTGCCCGAGCTGGGCACCCAAACACATTCATTAATCCGAATCACAAACAGATGGCTTATACGTATACAAATATCAGACGCTGTCTCAAACTGTCTCAAACACAAACACATAAATATCAGAAGCCGGCAAGGCTGTCATATGGCGCAACGGCCCAAAATATATACAAATGCAAGCCGACAAGGCTGCCACGGCGAATGGGATCGCCCAGAACATATAACATACGGACACACCACGTACGTAAATAACCATAACCCACATACATGTCTACGTACCTCTAAACAACAACGAATCATATGACGGACGGCACCGCCGTACCCCCGAATCGCAAATACATATGCAACGAAAGAACATATGTACCCAAAATGTAGGCTCCTAATAAAGGAGCACTCCAAACAATGGAGAACAGGTGTCCTAGATCGGCGGATCACCGAACCGTGCGTCCGTACCGCGGGCATGAAACGCACCCCGGAGAAAGCGGGGTCGCACGGAATATGTACCGAGTATGCAAAGCGTAAAGATACAAGAAATGAACTGAGTCATAATCGAAACAGAAGTACAGAAAATAAGTGCACTATCCAAAATACTGAAATGTTTACTTTTAAAATACAAATCATGCATGGGGCTCAGAAACTATGGTCGCCCGCCCGTCAATGGCGCCATAACACATCATACTCCAGAAGATTTCATATCTCCGAAACCCGACATATCACATATCACATATACACGGTACCCGACCCTATAGCGGAGGGGCTCGACGGACCGGACACATCATAACACCGAATATACATGGTACCCGGCCCTATAGCAGAGGGGCTCGGCGAACCGGACACATCATACTCCGAAACATAACATAGTGCGCACGATAACATAACCGGCCCGGGACTCGGCGAAAGATGCAATAACCATTTCCACGAGCAGAGTCGTGAGTAACCATATGCATAAAATCATTATCATAGATTCAAAAGATAAGTAAAATGACCATAATTGGAAGTCGGGGCAATAGTCATATCATGTTATTTCAAAAGTCATCAGAATTACATAAAGGAAAGTCGCGGGACCCACGGACGGGTGTCGGCCCGAGCCGGGCCCGCCTATGGAAAACATAGTCATCATATGCCATAAAATATCCTACGAACATATCGAGGCGATCCGGTTCTGTCTACGAAAGTTACGGCCCTTTTTCCGATGTAGAACTTTTTAAGAACAAAACTTTTTATGCAACGTTTGAAAACCAAATATTCCAAAGACATAAGGGCCATTACTCCATCACATTACGAATGTCAAAGATAAAAGGCAAATAAGAATCGTAGGCATACTCGGATCGCAAGAATAGAATTTCCTCGAGGCTCGTGTCATAGCCTATTTACAACTAAGGCATGCCAAAAGAAGGAAGGGTTAAGCTTTACATACCTCGTTCGCTCTCAAAGCTAATCCAAACCAAGCCTAATTCTCGGACTCTCCAAGATCTACACAACATCATTAAATACCAACGTTAACTATAGGCATTTAGGAGTTCATTTCCAAGCGAACACTAAATTCTACAGAAATTTGGGCAGCATTTCCCCTGTAAATACAACAACCCCGAGAATTTAACTCGGCCAATTCAACATCAATAACACCAACAATCATTCTAACAACATCAACAATCAATCCGAAATGCATTATAACATTAGTAACTCCCTTCTACATCATTCAACAACATTCATTATATTCAATTCAACGGCTCACATTCAAACCAACATCAACGCTCATGCATTCAAATACTAGCCCGAACCCATACCAACAATATTCATGGACATTTTAAACAATTCACATAATATTTCAAACATCCCAAACAACACTCCAATTCACCCGAAAACTGTCCCCAAACCCGAGAACAACACAACTATATTCCTTTCTCCCAAATTCATGAATTACACCAACAATCCACACTTTAACAATGTCATTTCCATAAATAAAAAAATTATATATGAATCACATTAAGGTGCCAAACGTCCCACATCAACTACAACTTCAACTTGAGTCATTAAATCCTCATTATAAGCATGGAATTCACCACGACAACAATCAAAACACTAAATAGAATTAATTCATTCTTTGCTACACCTCACAAGCCATATTCGGCCAACACACCCACAACCAAATTTCATGATTTTCATTCATTTCAACACACTACACAACTAAACATGCTACATAGAATTTAATCCATTACACACACACAACACTACACATGCACGGCTACAAGCCATGCACACGGCTTCACTTTCACATGCAATTCTTTCATGAATTTCATCCATATTTTCATACTAGGACAAACATAAACCTTCCATAACATATAAAACAAGATTAAATTTTACCTTTTCCCTTCAACTTCACAACTAGCTAGGGTTTGCAAAGGATGAAAACAAGTGGTTTATTGACTCCAATAACAACTCCACGTTAACAAGGGACCTCCAATTAGTGGGTTTGCTAGGAAGAAATAATTTTTTGATGACTAATCTTGACCTTCAATTTTTGGGGTTCATGGCCGAATGGCCTTGCTTGTTCATCCAAGTTCCTGATTTTTTTTCTAAGTGTGGGAGAATGAAAAGATGACTTATTAGTCATCTTTTATGCTCATATATGAGTTATACAAGTGTCCATGGCCCACACATGGGGTGGACCAATTAAATATGGCCACAAAATGTGTGGGGACCATCCCATGCCACACGGCCAAATGGGCCATTTTTCATGAATTGTCAACTTTCCATTATTTCACTTTTAGTCCCAAATTTTCCTAAATGATCCATGCCAACAAATCCATAAGCAACTTGTGTCTTAAAACAAAATCAAAGGTCAAAAGTCTCGACTTCGTATCCCGGAACAGTCTTGTCCCTAACTTATCATGGTTAACTCGGATTGTCCCAACGTACAAAATACGAGATATAACATATAGCATAGTGCGCACGATGACATACCGGCCCGGGACTCGGCGAAGGATGTAACAATAGTATGCACGAGCAGAGTCGTGAGAAACTATATGTAATTTAAAACATTTACAAAGACTCAATAGAATAGTCAAAGCGAACTATTATGGACAAACCAAGACAATAGTTAAATCAAGTTTCTTCCGAATGTCACTTGGGAACATATCAAATAGAACTTTAGAAATCATAGTTACGTATCCAAACCATATACATATAAATCATCAGTCCAGACTCGACAGATAAATAGGTACTCAACCCTCGGGGGTCGGGATGATAGCCATATTAAGTTCTTTCAGAAAGCCGTTAGAACCAAACATAGAAAAGTCTCAGGGGCACACGGACAAGTATCAAACCAATCCGAGCCCGCCTATGAGATTTTGGGGATATTATTCGTTATAAAATCTTTCACGAACGTTTCGAAGCGATCCGAGCTCGTCTATGAAAGTTACGGTCGTTCGTAGTTACGGAATCTTTTAAGAACAAAATTCTTTATGCAACATTTATTTTCCAATCATACAAAAGACATAAGGACCACAACTCTACTACATTAAGAGTGCCAACATTAGGAGGGAAATAAGAATCGTAGACATACTCCGATCGTAAGAATAGAGTTACCCCGAGGCTCATATCATAACCTACTATAACTAAGACATGCCAAAAGAAAGAAAGGGTAGGCTTTACATACCTCGTCCGCTTCCTAAGCTAATCCGAATTCAAGTCTCGGCTTCTCAAAATCTACAATAACATCATTAAGCATCAAACATTAGCCATAGGCACTTAGGAATCCAATTCTACGCCAACACTTTATTTACCGAAATTTGGGCAGCATTTCCCCTGTAAATTCAACAACCCCGAGAATTCAACTCGGCCAAATTTTCAACAACAATACCAACAACCATATTAAAAACATCAACAATTAATTCCAAAATGCATTCTAGCGTCAATAACTCTTTTTTACATAATTCGACAACATTCCATTTCCATTCAAATTAACCACATACAATCAAGGCAACACCAATGCACACCCATTCCAATACTAATCCGAAATTATTCAAACAAGACTCAAGAATACTTCAAACCATCCGCATAATATTCTAACAACCCAACCAACATGCTACTTCACCCGACATCTTCCAAATTCAATAAGAAGAACAACAACACATTTCTTTCTTCCAAATTCATGAACTATACCAATAATCCACATGTTAACAACATCATTTTCATAAATTCAAGAAACTACATTAAAATCACATTATCTTCTCCAACAACCTACAAACGATCACAACTTCAATTTAAATCATTAAACCTTCATTTCCATCATAGAATCCATAACAACAACAACCAAAATATTAAATAAAAATTAGTTCATCACTCCAACACAACCAACACCTACACGGGCCAACTTCAACATACCATATTTCATGAATTTCATCCATTTCTACATACAACAACATACACAAACCATCCATAACATATAAAAAGAAGACTAAACCTTACCTTTTCCACTTAGTTCTTCCACTTGGCTAGGGTTGTGTCTTGCAAGAATGGATGATTTGCTTGCTCCAACAACTACTCCATGTTAATTAGGACCTTCTAAGAAGTTTAAAAGCTAGAAGAAATATTTTTTTTGATCAATATTTTTGGACCTTAACTTTTGCTTGCCTTGGCCGAATATGGCCTCTTTTTTTTCTCCATGTTTCTCCAACTTTCTTGAATTGAAAAAGATGAATAATATGTTTGCTAGTCATCCATCCTCTATATATATAAAAAGCCCCAACAAATATGAGGTGCACACATGTACCACTCATAACTTAAACTAATCAAATTTGACCAAGCTTTGTGGGAGGGACCCACACCATACACACGGCCAAATGGCCATATATGGCAATTTCATGAAAAAATAATTAACTTCCAATAATTCACTTTTAACCCCAAATTTTTCTTAATATTCCATACCAATACAACATAAGCAACTTATGCCTTAAAATAAAATCGGAGGTCAAAATTCTCAACCTCGTATCCCGGAATGGTCTTGTCCTTAACTTATCGTAGTTAGCTCGGATTATCCCAATGTGCAAAATACGGGATATAACATCCTCCCCCCTTTTGAACATTCGTCCTCGAATGTTAATCTGGCCTTACAGGGTCTTATAAGTATTTCGGGGGAGTTCCTTATACAGTTATCCCACACAGTTCATTAGTCAACCACCATACCCAATTTCGTAATTTAGATTACCTGTAGTGAAAACAGCATCAACTCACTTTATAACATTTGTGCCGTTTTATTTTCTTTCACTTGAACTTCATTACCCCGTTCGATTAATGTCTTCCAATATGTCACAACGTCGATTACTGGGATACACAT
Organism: Lycium ferocissimum; assembly: GCF_029784015.1. NCBI lineage: Eukaryota > Viridiplantae > Streptophyta > Magnoliopsida > Solanales > Solanaceae > Lycium > Lycium ferocissimum. Next base: position 12,413 of record NW_026713567.1, on the reverse strand, counting down.
ACCCGCTGATATAGCCATGTATGGGATATCATATACATATGTATGCACGATTGCTACCATCTTGCTTACAAAATATTCCCAAACGCTACTCATCTTACCCTGTTTCTAAAGCTGTGATGCGCCTTCTTTCTTTTCACTGGTTCGATGCCTCGTCCTATATGACCTCTTAAGGTTTCTGCCCACTCTGCATGCTCGGATTTCTCTTAGGCTACCCTAGCTTCTCATTTGTTTCTTGTATCTAAATTTATAAGACTTTCAGAACACTTCCCAGGGGGTCACCCATCCTGAAATTTCTCTCACTCCAGCACGCTTAACTTTGGGACTCTGATGAAATACGATGCTCTAATGCTAGTATGATAGCGTCCACCTCACCGCATGACCTTCATCACCTAATCTGGAGCAAATTGGAGTCTTAACAGATTTCAAAACGTTCTCATAACACATCTCCCCCCCGAATTAGAAAGGGTCTCTTACTTGCTAGGCTCTGCTCATTTTCATGACAATCCTTATCATATCCACATAATATCCTGTTCGTAATCATTCTTATAGTGTAACACTGTCACACCCCGATCTTACTAGGGTGTGATGGGCACCCGACCCCATATTCGGAGTCGAGCGAACCCGCGGACTCTTATTACTCACATAATCTCTTTGGATTCTTAAATCAAATGAAAGTAAAATACATAGTAAAATTTTCAAAATCTTTTTGTCGTTCCTCAAACTAAACACAGTCTGTAAATGTAAGGACTCTATAACACAATGTATAATAAAACATATCGGCTAGTGGGGCCGTTTTCAAAACTGACACTCTAGACCCACGACTCTGTCTGCAAAGTCTCTAACTTCGAACAACTGCACAGCACATATACTCTGACTCGGCAAAGACTCCCGGACAAGTGGAGCCTACCAACTCCGCTGGACATCTTCTATGCAAGCTTCACTATCCGGGTGTGCACCACGCGGCATGAAACGCGACCCCGAAGAGGGGTCAAGACGAGCTATGTACTGAGCATGTAAGGCAGGAATAGCAACATAGTAAGAGATATAAGCATGAATAATAACGGGATATCATATCGTGAGGTAAAGGAATGACCTGTACATATGAACAATATCTGCATAGAATCATAGAACATATCATAGGATAACAGAGTAACCTGTGCATATGAGTGCCCCATGGGGGCGGATGCCATGCATGCTTGTCTGGTCATATGCCATGCATGCTTGATTTAAGAATCTCTTTGGATTCTTAAATCAAATGAAAGTAAAATAAATAGTAAAATTTTCAAAATCTTTTTGTCGTTCCTCAAACTAAACACAGTCTGTAAATGTAAGGACTCTATAACACAATGTATAATAAAACATATCGGCTAGTGGGGCCATTTTCAAAACTGACACTCTAGACCCACGACTCTGTCTGCAAAGTCTCTAACTTCGAACAACCGCAAAGACATATACTGCGACTCGGCAAAGACTCCTGGACAAGTGGAGCCTACCAACTCCGCCGGACATCTTCTATGCAAGCTTCGACTCATGCGGGTGCACACACGCGGCATGAAACGCAGCCCCCGAAGAAGAGGGGTCAGTACGAGCTATGTACTGAGCATGTAAGGCAGGAATAGCAATATAGTAAGAGATATAAGCATGAATAATAACGGGATATCATATCGTGAGGTAAAGGAATGACCTGTACATATGAACAATATCTGCATAGAATCATAGAACATATCATAGGATAACGGAAGTAACTTTGTGCATATGAGTGCCCCATGGGGGCGGATGCCATGCATGCTTGTCTGGTCATATGGTATCATGGCGCCGAACCAGTCGGCTCGCCCACATTGCGCCGAAATACTCCGGCTCGCCCATAAATCCCACGTCCGGGCATCCCGCGTCCGGGATGATAAGCCAGCTGACCAGGTGGCAATGAAACATGTTTCCCTTCCCATTCCCCACAAATACATGTATCCCATCCCCCCCAACCCATTTACATATACAGGTATGGCATGCATGAGAGCCCAAAGAAAGTCATGTATTCGTCGGAGTGACGTAAGGTCGGAAACCTCCGATTACATTATGTAATAATCATGGTCGTCATGTCTCACCTTGAAGGAACGATAAAAATAAGGCGAGACTACTCACGGAGAATAACATTAAGAGAACGTAGAACATATCATATCGTATCATATCATATCATATCATATCATCTCATATCATATCATATCGTATCATATCATGTCATGTCATATCGTGTCATAGACATTTTCTCATATTTAGCATCATCTTTGTCATTGTAAAATCGTAGTCGTCGTTCTAGATATAGAAACTTTCAAAAAAATTGTAAAACTTGGATTTGGAGAATAATAAATACTTTGGAAAACATTTAGGAACTTTTATGAAGAAAATCATGCCTTGGAATCGAGGGATTAGTTAAAACAACTATTATTTGGTAGTCGGAATGATGTCCAAAAGTTTCCTTTAACTGCAATACTGAAATAAGCCAAATGGAGCCATAGGAGGAAATTAGGGAATAGTGGGCCCACCTCGAGTCAAATGAGGCAGCGTACACAATTTACGTATAATACGTTTCATGACACGACTTATGAGAGTTTTAGGGTAAACGGATCCTATTCATGCAAGTCCTAGGTGTTTAGACAATTCTTTCAACTATTTATAAGCATTTAATTCAATTCTACTGAATGAATAGTAGTCAAATTCAAGCTCGGATTTCTAGAATTAGAGTGGTCCCCGAGACACGTATTCAAGCCTATTACATCTAAGACATGCCAAAGAAAGAAGAGGTAAGCCTTACATACCTTTTCCGCCTCATGCGCGACTCCAAATTCAAGTTCCAAATCCATCAAAATCTACAAATTGGTCACATTTACCAAACCTTAATTAGAGCATTTAGAAGTGAAATCTTAAGGTAGCACTTGTCTACCGAAATTTCGGCAGCGTTTCCCCTATAAATACTCCATCCCACCAAGTTCAACTTGGACAATTTCAATCAACAACAATCCGGGAATTTAACCCGGCCAAATTATCAATAAAACACCCTTCATACAAATGCAAGAACTATGTTACCAATACCCTACTATATTCGGCCACCACCCCCTTGCATGCATATTTCCATGCATTTTTCATCCATCTCTATCCATTCCAACAACAACACAAGACTACATAGAATTTACTCATTCTTTTCCCATGCATCACAACACAACAATCAAATTTCTAAACAATATTGATTCATCACTTTAATGCCATGCACACATACACGGCTAAAGCATAGCATGCATACGGCCATATATCAACACACCCAATTCATGATTTTCATTCATTTTACATTATGGACTTCACAACACAACAAGCAACTACTAAAATAAGATCAATTCATCACACTTCAACAACATTTCTTCTATTCGGCCAAGCCTCCAACATACATACTTTTATATATATTTCATTCATTCCTTCATACTACAACACATACCATCATCCGCAACACATAAGAGAGGGGATTAAGTCTTACCTTTCCACTTGTTCTTCAACTTCCTCCTTGGCTTATGGTTATGAATTTGTGAAAATGAGTGATGTTCTTGTTCCAACAACCCTTCCATGTTGTAGAGGACCTTCCAATTGGTAGGAAAACTAGGAGAAAATAATTTTTTTCCATCATCTTTCATGACTCCATTTTTTGGAGTCTTGGCCGAATGGCCTCCCTCTCCAACCAAGGTTTCTTCTTTTTTTTTCCAAGTCTTGCTCAATGTAAAATAATGACCAACCCTTATATATATATTTAGTTCCACCACTTTTCCATATTTGCATCTTAGTCCCTCAAGTATGACCTCATGTCCCTTTTCTTCTTCTTCTTCTAGAATTTTCCTCTTTTTTCTTGATTTTTCTTTTCTTTTCTTGAATTTCCTCACTTGGTCAAAGAAGACCAAGTGTCTTCTTTTGTACACTTTAGTCCATCTATATTTACACTTTTGTCCCCTTTTCTTATGAAATGGCCACATGCTCCTTTCTTTATTTATTTATCTTTTTCTAGAATTTTCTTAAACTTTGTAAAATTACCATTTTACCCCTAGCCTTCCACATTATTCCCATGATGCCACTTTGCAAATTTTCCTTTTTACCCTTGGCCTTTCTCAATATTTCCACACTAATAATGTTCGTAAAATAATATTCGTGGCAACGCGTACATTAAAATAATTCTTGAAAATAATCTTGCCCTCAACTTGCCACGACTACCTTGAAATATCCAAACGTATAAAATACGGGATATAACAAACACTTCTTAACCTTTTTCCTTTTCTGGTCAACCTTATCCTTGATATCTCGCAAGATGTCTTATCAATACATTCATATCCGCCACAATTCTTCTTTCCTCTGTATTCTTGTCTCAATCATACTATTATTTCTTCTAACTATAAACCCGTCATAATTTATCCCCGCTTAGCAATTCAGTTGATACCTTAATGTAACACGCTATCAAGATTTGCCAGTCTCTTCTGAATCATCTCTTAATATCACAAGCCCTTTCCAAGTTCCTTTTTACCATGTCGATGTGGACCTCCTAATTACCATTACCATCAATTCAACAGTTAACTTATTTCTCAAGGTCAGCCGTACTTGCAACTTAGCCAAATCTTACCCTTACTATTGACACAACCTTTCAAGGGATATCACAAACCCATATCTCATTCTTTTTTTTTTTTTCTTGGAAAATTTTGGCAGAGTTTCCTTTATATTTCTTACTATCTCAAAACCTGCACGCAGGAAATACCAACAATGCCTCACAGGGCCAACATATATATATATATCATATCATATCACAGCCACACAGGGCTCCCAATATTAACAACAATATGAAAATGATGGACTTACCTTGTGTGTCCAACTCGAACTGTACCTGTTACCTTTTCCCATTTTTTTTTCCTTCCAATTTTTAACTTTGCATCTCAATCGTACCTCAATAACTTACCCAACATCTATCTTTCGTGCTTTTGCTTACTTGCGTGCTTCGTAACTTCCAATATCGTCAATCACTTTCTTCTTTCGATGTCGTCCTTCTGCTGAAATCAAAAGTTAGTACGAGGAATCTCATTTCCTATGAATTGGCTCTATCGTACGATCTAAAACAGAAAAAGGGTCACTGATTCCTAAATGCCCCACAGCCTCCTATTTATAAGTGTGGCCGGCTTCACACCATAAACAAGACTCTGCCGGACACGGTCTGTAGGCAATCCGAGGACGAACTGCTCTGATACCACTTCTGTCACGGCCCAGCCCCGTAGGCCGTGACTAGTGCCCGAGCTGGGCACCCGTACACACCCATTAATAGAAACATCACACAAATAACTTATAAATATACAAGGATCAAACGTCAGACCGTAGCTAGCATAACCAGATCTTATACATACAGAAAAGTGAAACGTCGCCCCGAAGTTGTCACAAATACATATATACATATCATAGTCTCAACTTTCAGTAGATGATACATATACGAAGATCAGACGTCATCTCAGACCGTCGCATATAAGCTTATATATCGAACATAAGCCGGTAAGGCCATCATAATATAGGGGGACGCACAGAACACAAATCACATAAACACGACTGTACAACATTGCCCACAACCCACACATATGTCTACAGACCTCTAAGAGTCATAACAGAATCATATGACGGGACAAGGCCCCGCCGTACCCCTGAATGTACATAGGAACACGCAACCAAAGTGTCTGTACCACAGATATAGGCTCCGAAGCAAGGGAGCGCTACAAATAGCAGAATAGATATCCTAGGCTGACGAATCACCAGAACGAACGTCTGTACCTGCGGGCATGAAACGCAGCCCCCGAAGAAAGGGGATCAGTACGGAATATGTACTGAGTATGTAAAGCATGGAATACAGAAAACGAGGTCATAACCGAAGTGAGGAGTACAGAAAGTAAGCATAATAACCAGAATACCGAAGGGCTTGCATCTGAAATACAAATCATACATAAGGGGTACAGAAGACAAATATGATAATCAGAATGCCAAAATGCTTACTCCTGAAATACAAATCGTGCATACCGATGTCAAGTATCATATCCGGCCCATAATGGGACTGAGTGACATAAGTAAGTAATCATCATATACATATGCATATATACCATGTCCCGGCCCTCCAATGAGGGACTCGGTAATGAGATCATATAATCATCATGTATAGCCATCATATCATCACACATATATATACCGTACCCGGCCCTCTAGTGAGGGACTCGGTGAGTAGAATCATCATATCATCATGTCATCATATATCATATCATATATCACATGCGGTCCGTAATGGGACCCGGCGGACAGAACGTGGTCGCCACTCCATCTTTAGCGCCACAACATATCATACTTCGAAAAATTGTATACCTCCGAACACATCATACTCCGTATCACATCATACTTCGTATCACATCATACTTCAGAAACACATCATCCTTCGGAATATAGCATAGTGCGCACGATGACATACCGGCCCGGGACTCGGCGAAGGATGTAACAATAGTATGTACGAGCAGAGTCATGAGAAACTATATGCAATTTAAAACATTTACAAAGACTCAATAGAATAGTCAAAGCGAACTATCATGTACAAACCAAGACAATAGTTAAATCAAGTGTCTTCCGAATGTCACTTGGGAACATATCAAATAGAACTTTAGAAATCATAGTTACGTATCCAAACCATATACATATAAATCATCAGTCCAGACTCGACAGATAAATAGGTACTCAACCCTCGGGGGTCGGGATGATAGCCATATTAAGTTCTTTCAGAAAGCCGTTAGAACCAAACATAGAAAAGTCTCAGGGGCCCACGGACAAGTATCAAACCAATCCGAGCCCGCCTATGAGAGTTTGGGGATATTATTCGTTATAAAATCTTTCACGAACGTTTCGAAGCGATCCGAGCTCGTCTATGAAAGTTACGGTAGTTCGTAGTTACGGAATCTTTTAAGAACAAAATTATTTATGCAACATTTATTTTCCAATCATACAAAAGACATAAGGACCACAACTCTACTACATTAAAAGTGCCAACATTAGGAGGGAAATAAGAATAGTAGACATGCTCCGATCGTAAGAATAGAGTTACCCCGAGGCTCATATCATAACCTACTATAACTAAGACATGCCAAAAGAAAGAAAGGGTAGGCTTTACATACCTCGTCCGCTTCCTAAGCTAATCCGAATTCAAGTCTCGGCTTCTCAAAATCTACAATAACATCATTAAGCATCAAACATTAGCCATAGGCACTTAGGAATCCAATTCTACGCCAACACTTTATTGACCGAAATTTGGGCAGCATTTCCCCTGTAAATTCAACAACCCAGAGAATTCAACTCGGCCAAATCTTCAACAACAATACCAACAACCATACTAACAACATCAACAATTAATTCCAAAATGCATTCTAGCGTCAGTAACTCTTTTTTACATAATTCGACAACATTCCATTTCCATTCAAATTAACCACATACAATCAAGTCAACACCAATGCACACACATTCCAATACTAATCCGAAATTATTCAAACAAGACTTAAGAATACTTCAAACCATCAGCACAATATTCTAACAACCCAACCAACATGCTACTTCACCCGACATCTTCCAAATTCAATAAGAACAACAACAACACATTTCTTTCTTCCAAATTCATGAACTATACCAATAATCCACATGTTAACAACATCATTTTCATAAATTCAAGAAACTACATTAAAATCACATTATCTTCTCCAACAACCTACAAACGATCACAACTTCAATTTAAATCATTAAACCTTCATTTCCATCATAGAATCCATAACAACAACAACCAAAATATTAAATAAAAATTAGTTCATCACTCCAACACAACCAACACCTACACGGGCCAACTTCAACATACCATATTTCATGAATTTCATCCATTTCTACATACTACAACATACACAAACCATCCATAACATATAAAAAGAAGACTAAACCTTACTTTTTCCACTTAGTTCTTCCACTTGGCTAGGGTTGTGTCTTGCAAGAATGGATGATTTGCTTGCTCCAACAACTACTCCATGTTAATTAGGAACTTCTAAGGAGTTTAAAAGCTAGAAGAAATATTTTTTTTGATCAAGATATTTGGACCTTAACTTTTGCTTGCCTTGGCCGAATATGGCCTCTTTTTTTTCTCCATGTTTCTCCAACTTTCTTGAATTGAAAAAGATGAATAATATGTTTGCTAGTCATCCATCCTCTATATATATAAAAATCCCCAACAAATATGAGGTGCACACATGTACCACTCATAACTTAAACTAATCAAATTTGACCAAGCTTTGTGGGAGGGACCCACACCATACACACGGCCAAATGGCCATATATGGCAATTTCATGAAAAAATAATTAAACTTCCAATAATTCACTTTTAACCCCAAATTTTCCTTAATATTCCATACCAATACAACATAAGCAACTTATGCCTTAAAATAAAATCGGAGGTCAAAAGTCTCAACCTCGTATCCCGGAATGGTCTTGTCCTTAACTTATCATAGTTAGCTCAGATTATCCCAATGTGCAAAATACGGGATATAACATGAACACACCTTGATCGCCGTTACTTATAAATACTTGGTTGTCGGCCCTTGGTTTTCTGGTCTCATTCTACCTCGTTCTTCATCCTTTTTATAACCGAGTCTTTCACAGTCCCGTCGCTTATAGTACTCGTGCCCTTAGCTACACACGTCATAGTCTATTACTACACTGTTACCTCACTGTCTTCTTATTTCCTTCTTCCAATTACCCTCTCTTTTCTTACACTCGTTATCATTTCCGTTATTATATAACCCTTATTCCGAACTTCCCCTACAGAACTTGATAAGCCTTCCTTATTCGTTCTATAGCGCGCTTTCCCGTTTCACACTTGCCTTCATATTCTAACTACATAGATCACATCATAGCTTTGGCCACCTTCTCACTCGGCTTTACTTACTTCCATGGCAATCCTTATTATATTCACATTATACCTCATTCGTAATCAATCCTATAATGTAGCACTTCCTAACCCTTTACCCTTTTCGATCACTTTTATCCTTAATATCTCACAAGCTGTCCTATCAATACATTCATATCCATCCCAATTCTTTTCCTCTGTACCCTGGTCTTAATCATACTACGACTTCTTTTAACTATAATGTTATATCCCACATTTTTGTACGTTGGGACATTCCGAGCTAATTGCGGAAGGTTAGGGACAAGACTATTTCGGGACACGAAGTCAGGACTTTTAACCACGATTTATTTTAAGGCATGAGTTGTTTATGTTTTTATTGGCATGAAAAATTTGGGATTAAAAGTGGATTATGGAAAGTTAGACATCCTATGAAAAATTTGGGGCCAAAAAATTAATTTGAGAAAGATGGTATTTCATGAAAAATATAGCCATGTGGCCGGCCACATGAGGTGTGGGCCATGGACACATGGATGCTTAATATATGTGTATTAAGATGACAAATTATTTCATCTTTCATCATTCTCACCCCTAGAAATTTCAAGAAAGTTGGAGAGAAAGTTAGAAGGGCCATTCGGCCAAGAACAAGGAGGAGCAAGGTCCATAAAGAGTGATCAAAAAATAATTTTCTCTAGCAATCCCACTCCTTAGAAGGTGCATAACAACGTGGTGGAGTCGTTGGAGTAGTAGGAACAAGCGTTGGTTCAAGGCGTAACTCATACCCAACTTGAAGAACTTAGTGAAAGAGGTATGGTTCAATCTTATTTTTGATATGTTATGGATGGTTTGTGTATGTTGTGAAGTGTGAAAATGAATGAAATTCATGAAAATATGGATGTTGAAGTGTATCCGTGTGTGTGTGTTTGGCTGTGTGCATGTAGTGGTGTGTTGGAGTGATGAATTAATTGTATTTAGCATGTTTGTGTGTTGTTGTAATGTGTAGAAATGAATGAAACTCATAAGATGTTGGAGTTGAGGTTGGGCCGTGACTAGGGGCTGGTTGGTGTGCAAGGAATGAACTAATGTTATCTAGTATTTTGGTTGTTGTTGTTATGTATTCTATGATGAGAATGAAAGTTCAATGACTCAAGTGGAAGTTGTAGCCGTTTGTGGGCTGTTTTGAAAGCTAATGATATTGTAATATGGTTTCTTGTATTTATGATAATAATGTTGTCAATGTGTGAGTTGTTAGTGTAGTTGATGAATTTGGAAGGAAGAAATGTGTTGTTGATTGTTTTCTTGAACTTGGAGGGGGTTCGGGTGGCATGGTGTATTGGATGGGCTGATTTGAATGTTTTGCGGATAGCTTGAAATGTTCTTGAATCTTGATTGAATGACCTCGGATTATTACTTGAATAAGTAAGCATTAATGTTAGTTTAAATATATGTAGTTGAATTGAACATAATTGGAATGTTGTCGAAATATGTGGAGAAAAGTTATTAGCGTTATAATGCATTTTGGATTGATTGTTAATGTTGTTAGAATGGTTGTTGGCATTGTTGTTAAAGATTTGGCCGAGTGGAATTCTCGGGGTTGTTGTATTTATAGGGGAGGTGCTGCCCAAATTTCTGTAGAATTGAGTGCGAGTTTGGAATTGAATTCCTAAATGCCTATAACTAATGTTCGATATTTATTGGTGTTGTGTAGGCCTTGGGGAGCCGAGGCCTGAGTTTGGATTAGCTTAGGAGGCCAACGAGGTATGTAAAGCCCAATTCTTCTTTCTTTTGGCATGTCTTAGTTGTAAATAGGCTATGACACGAGTTAGGAGGAAACTCTACTCTTATGATCCGGGCATGTCCACGATTCTTATTCACCTCTTAGCATTGACATTCCTAATGTAGTAGAATTTTGATCCTTATGTCTTTGTATGATTGGTTTTCAAATGTTGCATAACAAGTTTTGCTTTTAAAGAGTTCTGTAACTACGAACGTCCGTAACTTTCACAGAAGGGCCCGGATCGCTTCGAATTGATCGTAGAAGATATCATAATGAGTAATAATCTTTAACTTTCATAGGCGGGCTCGGATAGGGTTGGTACCCGTCCGTGGGCCCCCGAGACTTTCCTTTGTATAGTTCTAACAGTTTTTCTTTTAAAAGAACTTAATGTGCTTATCGTCCCGACCCCCCGTGTATGACTACTTACTTATGTACCGAGTCTGAAACGAGGATTGTTATGCATATGATTCCACTACGTAACTGTGGTTTCTAAAGTTCTGTTTGATGTGCTCCCGAGTGACATCCGAAAGAAACTATATTGGACTATTGTCTTGGTTTGTGAATGATGGTTCGCCTTGGTTAGTTTGTTGTGTCTTTATGAATGTTTTAAATTGCATATAGTCTCCCACGATTCTGCTCGTGCACATTATTTTTAATTCCTTCGTCGAGTCCCGGGCCGGTATGTATCGTGCGCATTATGTTATATTCCGAAGTATGATGAGTTCTGAAATATTATATGATACGAAGTATGATGAGATCCGAAGTATGATGTCTTTCTGAATTATGATGTGATACGGAGGATGTGTTCGGAGATATGCAAAACTTCCGAAGTATGATGAGTTGTGGCGCCCAAGGCAGGAGGGGCGACCACGTTCCGTCCGCCGGGTCCCATTATGGACCGCATATGATATATGTTTTTTTGATATGCATTATTTATGTTCAGAAGTAAGTATTCTGGCATTCTGATTATTATTCATATTTTCTGTAACTCGCATATGATTTCCAATGATTGACATGCATATGATGATTTCATTTACTGAGTCCCTCACTAGAGGGCCGGGACACGCTATATGTTTATACGATGATTTTACTCACCGAGTCCCTAATTAAAGGGCCGGGTACGGTAAATATGTACGATGATATGATGACATGATTATGATACGGTTTTACTTACTGACATATGTATATGCATTACGAGTATTTCAAAAGGCAAGTTGGTTATCCGGTTATTACACTTGTTCCTGTAACCCCCTATTTCGATTATGATCCTGTTTACTGTCTTTCTTGCTTTACATACTCAGTACATATTCCGTACTGACCTCCTTTCTTCGGGGGCTGCGTTTCATGCCGCACAGGTACAGGTGTACGTTCTGGTGATCCGTCAGCCTAGGGCATCTATTCCGCGATTTGGAGTGCTCCCTTGATCCGGAGCCTACATTTTTGGTACTGACATTTCTGTTATTTGTATATGTCACGACCCAACCCCGTAGGCCGTGACTAGTGCCCGATCTGGGCACCCAAACACACCTATCAAACGCTATCACAAGGTATATCAAACGCATCCAAGTATATAACGAAGCCGACAAGGTCGTGTTCCAAATTTATATAATTTCCCGAAAGAATTTTGGCAGGAAGTTTCCTTTGTTTTACGGACTACCAAAATAA
>NW_026713566.1:0-22365 GCF_029784015.1 Lycium ferocissimum | reverse complement strand
GTTTCGTCCCCCGCCAATTTTAAACACTTTCAAAAAAACCCTTATTTTTTTATAAAAGGAAATTTTTTCCCTTCCAAACCGGCCCCCCAAAAATCACTCCTTGGGCCCGGGGTAAAAACCCTTTAGGCCCGTTTTAAAAAACCCAAGTTAGGGTTTGTTGGGAAAACCCCCCCTTTTTCCTTTTCTTTTTTTCTTTTTTCTTTTCCCTTTTCTTCGTATATATTTTAAACTTGGGTCGGGGGGCACGCCCCCTCGGGGCCCTTTCTTTTTTCTTTTTTCCTTTTTCGGGTTCCGGGGCCCTTTTTTCGAACAGATTTGGGGTAAAATTGTTTTGCCCCTTTCTTTAAAAATTACCCCCTTTTTAAATTTTTTTTTTGTTATTTTTAATTTTACGTTTTCCCCAAACGCATTTTTCTTGGACTTTTGTTTACTCCCAGGACTTTTTTTTTCCCAGGGTTTAAAAATTTTTTAAAGGGCCCCCCGAAACGGGGCCGGGGTAAAAACGCTGCCAATGCCCTTTGGGCCCAAACGGCCCAAAGGGCCCTAAAAAGGCCCCCCACCCCCGGGGAAATTATGGGGGGAAAGAAAGGGGGTTTTTTGGGGTTTAGAAATTTTGGGGGGAAATTTTTTGAAAATTTTTTAAAAGGAAAAAGGAAAAATTTCCCCCCCCCTTTTTTTATTTTAAAGGGTTTGTTCGTTTAAAAGTATAGAAAAATTGTAAATAAAAAAAATTGGAATTTTAAAAAAAATTTCCAAAAACGTACTTCCTTTTTTTGGTATTTATTTATATGTTTGGGGTTTCCCATTTTTCCGGAATTTTTAAATTTTTTAAAAGTTTTTTTTGGGCCTTTATCTAAAATTTGAAAATTTTTAATTGGAAATCAAGTTGGCCGGGGTTTAACGTTAATTTTGAAACTTTAGAAATTTATTTGTTTAACATTTAATTTAAAATTTTTGGTGACCTTTATAATTTAAAATTAAAGGCCCCGGGTTTAAAGGTTTAAAATGAAAACTTGAAATTTTTCAAAATTTTAATTTTATTTGGACATTTTTGGAAACCGAGACTTTAAAAATTTGAGTTTTATAACCCCCTCAAGTGGAAATACGTTAAAGAAAAGGGGTAACGAAGTTTAATATTTGGGTTTGGCTTTGGGTGGAAAAGGAAAATTTTTTGAAAAGGTTTCTTACTTTAAAATGTTGGGGCTTCCAAAAAAAACCAAGGAAGGGACCTATTAAGGTAATAAATGTGCAGGGCCCCCCCCCGAGGGACGTGATGGGCACCGCGACCTCGATTTAAGGCCGAAGCGAACCCGCAGACCTTTACCGCACATGTAATTTTTTTCAAAACCCAATACCGAATAGTCATAAAATGCGCATAACAAAGCTTTCTATTTGACGAGAATGCCGCCAATTATACAAACTTTAACACAAACAGTATTGACAAATCGGGCCGATGGAGCCGCTCACACAACCGACACACTATACCCACACCCGCGTTCGCAAAGTCTCTAGTACCATCCGTAAAGACACGCGTACGTACTCGGACTCGGCGGTGCTCCAGAAGGAATTGGAGCTCGCCAATCATGCTGGGACATCTTCAACTCATACGTGGGTACCGCGCGGCATGAAACGCGCGACCCCGAAGGACGGGGGTCGATGCGGAAAATGTCTTGATATGCAGGCCGGAAAGCGTAAACAAATCATAATCAAAACTAACGTACGGCGTCGGCCCAGCCAGACCGTAATCGGACTCAAAGAATACGGACATACGGACCGTAACGGACGAGAACCTTAGTCGTAAACATAAGTACGGAAGGCATAACGGACAAAATCGTGGACCGAATCGGAGATACGGGGCGTACCGAACATACCGAACCAGGCCCCGCGTAATCCGACGGACGTATAGAAATAGAGATGTATCGGACGGATCGTAAGCGAGACGAGCCGTACGAGAATGTATCGGACGGATCGTAGCGAGCGGACGTACGGCGGACTACTGTGCACGGGAGAATCGATTCATATGCGAACGGAGAACATACGAATATTTGAATCGAGATCATACTCGTATGCGGAGGTGAGCGGATCCGGCCCTTTTTGAGGGACGCGGTAGCGAGTCGGGAATCATATATCGGATATGCATGTAATCGAACGCCGTAGCGTACATGGAACCCGGCCCTGCGTTGGGGGCGCGGTAACGAAATCGAAATCATATGTCGAGATATGCACATAATCGGAAGCGCCGTGGCGACACGCATATCGAGCCGGCCCTCCGGTGAGGGCGCGCGGAGAACCCGGCCCTCTGGTACGGGACGCGGTGAACGGACGAGATCAAATCAAATGCCGTCCCGGCCACCACCCCACATCAAATCATAATATCATATCATAAAAACGAGCCGGCCCGCCTATGAGGGACGCGGTGAACAATGCATAGAAGTGCACGATAACGAACCTGGCCGGGACGCGGTGAGCGGACATAACGGGCGCGCGCAGTAATGCTCACGATAACATATCGAACACGGCCGGGACGCGATGAAGGATACATTGAGCACTGCACGAGCGAGTAGTGCGGAGAACATATGCATATAAAAATCCGGACTCGACAAACGAATATTCTTACCGATATACGAGGCTCGGGAAACGATTTCGGGTCAATCCTTACCGGACGTTGCAATCATCGTATCGAACGCCGGGACGTATCACATCGGGTGGTCGAAGCATATTATATCGGGACGAACATTCGACGCAAAATCCGAATTATTCACGAAGTCGGGGCATTTAACTTACGGAGCTTTCGGAGAGAACGAGGGTGACGGACATACCCCATTAGCGTACGGACGGACATATCCGGATGCTATACGGACGGACATATCCGGATGCCATACGGACGGACATATCCGAAACCATACAGACGGACATATCCGGTTACCATACCGAAGCGGCATACATAAGGAGGGTATCGGGAAATTGTGGGCCCAACTTTTACAGAGAATCGAGATAACATACGGAAGTTGATGTTCATACTTACCAAACTCTTTTAGTCACGAAGCTTTTCATACTTATTCATTTTATCAAACATACACAACTTAATGATGCTAACGAGACTTATATATATAACATAACCATAATCATAAACGGACTCGGACATCGAAGAGCGAGTTACCCCAGTTAATTATATCACAACTTATTGGCTCTAGGACATGCCATAAAAAAAAAAGTAAGCCTCATACCGCGCTCGCCTTGCTAGCTATACTTGTTTATCCCAACTTGCTTATCTACATTCAAAAGGATCCATATGATCGTTAGATTCGTCGACTTATGTTTTCCTTAACTTTTCATACAAGTTCGCTTATAGGCTACCGAAATTTCGACGCATTTCCTCTGTAATTACGACATCCCCGAGATTCACGCTCGGCAAATTTTCAACTAACAATAATCCGGGAATTCAACCCGGCCAAACTATCATCAACAATACCAATAATCAACCCAAAATATATTCTAACATTACCAATCCTTTTCTTACAATTCCATGACATATTACTCACATTCAATTTAATTCCCATGTTCATATATTCATTACTAATCCACAACCACTTACACATGATTTAAAAACATTCCAAGCATTCCACAAAATATTCAAACAATTTATTTACTACACCATAGAACCCGAAGCTAACAACTTCCTTCTAAATTCATCAATGGCATGATAATCCATACATTACCAACGTTATTTTCCATAAATTCAAGAAGACCTATTATAATCACATTAGCTCCCAAACGGCTCATATAATTACAACTCCAACATAAGTCATTTAGCTTTCATTCACACCATATAATTCTCAACAACGATGGCCAAAAATACTAAATAAAATTTGCCCATTCCTTGCCATACCAAATCAGCCCATACGGCCACAACCTCAACATATATAATCTCATGAGTTTCATTCATTTTTCTACGCATTGCACAACACACAAACATGCTAAATAAATTGATTCATCATACTTATTTAATACAACACATATTCAATCAATACTACCACCACACGGCTACAACTTCATCATGCATAATTTCCATATTTCTATGATTTCCACTCATTTCTACGTCATGCAATACGTCCAAATCATTCACAACATACAAAGAAAGATGAACCCTTACCTTTGTTCCTTCAACCTCCACTACACGGCTAGCATTGTTTCTTGCCAAACCATTAGTCTTCTTCTCTCAACAATCACTCCACGTCGACGGGGCCGCCCAATTAGTAAGAAAACATGAAGCAACGAATTAATCAAGACCAAGTTGGAGGGTTACTGGTTTCGGCCCCCACTTAGCCGCCCCTTTTTTCTTTCTTTTCTTCACTTCTTTCTTTCTTTCTTTTTTTCTCTCTTCATGAAAAGATGACAAGCACCCACACATATATATATATATACATTAAGGGTCATGTGAGGGGCACATGCCCCTCTCTAGAAATTTCCCTTCTTTTTTTCTTTATTTTCCTTTTTCTAGAATTCTCTTGATTTCCTCCTTTCTTGAATTTTTTCTAGAGTTTGTAAAATTACCGTTTTGTCCCTCGTCTTTCCACAAAATTACCAAAATGCCATTTTCCAAATTTTCCATTTTTGCCCTTCGACTTTTCTCAATATTACGATTTTGCCCCTAACCTTCCACATTATTTCCATTGGCCATTTTGCAAATTTCTTTTTACCCTTGACCTTTCCAAATATTTCCATGCTAATAATCGTCAAAAATAATTTTATAACGACGTACACGTGCAAATAATTTTTGGAAGTCGTCTCGCCCTTGACTTTCCGCGGCAACCTTGAAATTTTCAAACGTACAAAATGGGGGCTATAACAGAATGTGAGTATGATGGTGTTGGTTTGAAAATGTGAAGTCGGAATGGAAGTTATTGCATTATGTTGGAAAGTTGATTAGTTGTACCATATTGTGTTTTGTTGTGGTTGTTGATGTTGTTGTTGGGTTGTTGTTGACTATTTTGAGCCGAGTTGAATCTCGGGGGGGTCGTGTTTATAGGGAAGTGCTGTGAAATTTCGGTAGCCAAATAGAAACCAAAGATTGAAATGTCAACTTGCATGAATAGTAATCGGTAAAGATGACCATTTGCGATTTTTGACGAAACGGATCGGAATTTCGACAAGCTTAACAAGCGCAAAAGGTATGTAAAGTTGGCCTATTTCTTCACTTGGCACGTCTTAGGGTATTAGGCTCGACTTTGGTCCTCGGGGATATTCCTACTTCCTGGAATCTGCGTTCGAATTTTCCCCTTTTTCCTTCAGTAAGATTGAACCCAGTTAGATCATGAATGACTAGAATGGTCTTAGAAGTATAAAACTTGTCCAAATTTAATCCGACTACTCTAAAACATTTATTAATGATATTATGAGGTTCGACATGCATGTTTTATGTTCGCCACCTCATTTGACCGAGGTGGGCCCACTAATTCTGATTTTACCTTTTTGTGTCTATGACTTGTCTTCGAGCGGCTTTTAAAAGAAAACGTTTTAACTACTCCTCTATTTATTACTTGAAAACTATTTTGAATATTCGTTAAGTTCGGGACGTGTTCGATCCGTATCACGAATCCGAACGTTTTGTTCCGACATAACCCTCCGTGATGTCCGAAAGGTACGTACTATGACTCCGTCCGATTTCATTGATTTGATTTGTCATCTGATATGCCTCATCGAGTCTCTGGAAATATGAATGTTATTTTTATTGCATTAGTTTCTCACTACTCTACTCGTGGATGCCTCAATGTTTCCCCCACCGAGCCCGGCCAGATATGTTCTCAAGCGTATGTCTCTCGCATTGTTCACCGAGCCCCGTGTGAGGGGGGTGTATGACATGTACATGGGTCCGAAGTATGATGTTCCATGTACATATATTCTCGATATCCGATTATGTGATGTGATGTGGCCACTTGGTATGTTATGATTTGTTTCGGAGATATTCCCTACTCAAGTATGATGTGTTTTGGCGCGGGACGAAGGAGCGCCTCATTCGTTCACCGAGTCCCATAGCGGGACGCTTTTGCATATGTTTTCGCATGCATTATGTATGATTTTCGGTACGCATTTCGATTAGCTATGCATCTTGTTCGTTTTCCGCACATTCGTTCGATTTTAGTTTGTTTATTACATTTTTCGCTTTACATATTAAGACATTTCCCGTGCATCGACCCCCTTTCTTCGGGGTGCGTTTCGTGCCGCGCGTGCGTACGACCGATTTGTGGATTCGTTGCTTAGGTTATCTCGCCACCGTTGTTGAAGTGCTCCTTTGTCCGGAGCCCGTATTTTGGTATAAACTTCTCTGTCACATATGTATGTGTTTATTACGGGTACGGCGGGGCCACGTCCGTCATATGATTATGTTTTTGGTTCTGTAGAGGTCCGTAGACATGTGGTGAGTTGTATACGTTTTGTGAGCTTTGCGTACGTTCTAGGTTTATGTAACTTTGTGATGGCCTTATCGGCCTTCGTGCGTCATGCTTACCGGACTCTCGTTAAATCATTATTTCTCGCTTATTTGTAATATTGTGCTAATTCAGGGTAAGGTACGTATGAGTGCCCAACTAGGGCACGAGTCGCGGCCTACGGAGTTGGGTCGTGACATGTTTATTGCATATTGGTGATATAGTTGAGACTGATATCATGCATGACATGCTTCCATATTATTTTTATGTTGTCCTAATGGTGAGGAGAGTGATTGAGAGACTCCGAGGTTTCTCACGAGATCGAGAGTGACAGAAGAGACTCGAGGTTTTTTTTGCCGAGATTGAGAGTGACAGAGAGACTCCGAGGTTTTTGCCGGAGATTGAGAGTGACAGAGAGACTCCGAGGTTTTTGCCGGAGATTGAGAGTGACAGAGAGACTCCGAGGTTTTTGCCGGAGATTGAGAGTGACTGATAGCCTCCGAAGTTTCTGCCGGAGAGCACGAGTGGTACATGGACTTCGCGGGTCCCCCATGGGTCATGACTATGAGGCATTGCCATAGCATGTGTGTACGGGAGTGGAGTGTGAGAGGTGACTACTGCATTGCATAACATTTACATAGCACGACATTGCATTGCATAGCACTCCATTTGAATGGTCATTCATGTCATTGCATGGCACATTCTCTCGATTGATTCTTAATTTGTGAATTACCGAGTTGTTGTTTGTGAGTATTTATTTTAAAGGTCGATGGAATCGAGGTTTATAGAATTCTCCCTAGGCTTATAATCGAGATATCGAGATCCCTTGTGACTATCGTTAATGCAAGACTTTCTCATGTGCTAGATGTGTGATCGTGTTTGATTACTTATCTGCTTTACTTGTTAG
Organism: Lycium ferocissimum; assembly: GCF_029784015.1. Classification (NCBI taxonomy): domain Eukaryota; kingdom Viridiplantae; phylum Streptophyta; class Magnoliopsida; order Solanales; family Solanaceae; genus Lycium; species Lycium ferocissimum. Next base: position 15,030 of record NW_026713566.1, on the reverse strand, counting down.
TTGCTTCTTGTTTATATGCGTGAACTAACCATTGTCGGTCCGTGATACCTACGAGCCTTGTGTTGTGCTCATACTATTTTTGCTACACTCCTTCCGGAGTGTAGAGTTATTTTCGAGTGATGTTCGAGTCTCAATGACCGTTTCGAGGCATTCGTCAAAGACGTTTGGGTGAGCTATTGCAACCCGCAGTCTCTCCTTAGATCTGTTGTTCTCTATCCTTAAACAGAAGTCGTATCCAGTTGAGTCTGTTATCTATTCAAATTGTAAACTTCTTAGAAGCTCTTGTATGAGTCTAGACCAGATTTTGGGAATTTCTTATAATAAAAGTATTTATTCCGCATGTTGTATCAAATTAAGGTAGTTATCTGAAGGGTTCGCCCACCAGGGAGGGTTAGTGTGGGTGCCCGCTTGATCCATGATTTGGGTCGTGACAGCTGCAAAGAAAGGAGCATGGGCCAAAACACTATAAATGCCTTATTTTGGGATTTTTTCCCACTTTTCTCCAAAACCTTATTCTAAGACGACTTTTGAAAGAGCTAAAGGCACAGTTGAAAGATTTGCTTGAGAAGGGATTTATTAGACCCAGCTCATCACCGTGGGGAGCACCTATCTTATTTGTAAGAAAGAAAGATGGCTCCCTACGAATGTGCATCGATTATAGGCAGTTGAATAAGGTGATGATAAAGAACAAATATCCACTTTCGAGAATTGATGATTTATTTGATCAACTACAGGGTGCCAAGTGGTCTTCCAAAATAGACTTGAGGTCAGGTTATCATCAAGTGAGATTTAGAGAAGAAGATATTCCCAAAACAGCTTTCAGAACGAGATATGGCCATTATGAATTTCGGGTGATGTCATTTGGGTTAACTAGTGCTCCGGCAGTATTTATGAATCTGACGAATAATGTATTCAAGCCTTTCTTGGATTTATTCGTAATAGTATTCATTGGCGATTGTCACGCCCCCAATTCTGATGGGACGTGATGGGCACCCGACCCTTATTTAGGGCCAAGCGAACCCTCAGACTCTTGCTGCACATAAAATCACGTCAAACTTTTTAAATCAAATAAGATAAAATACATAGTAGATTTTTTTTGCTTCTTCGTAGCTTTCAACTCGAACAAAACTATAATCATACAAAAGTCAAGATATAGCACGGACTAACATATCGGTGATGGAGCCGCTTGGCATCGACAACTATTACCCACGACGCTGTACGCAAAGTCTCTAACACAGGTCCGTAAATTATAACGTACAAACTCGACTCGGCAAGACGGAGCAATTGGAACTTGCCAACCCAACCGGAGCATCTTCTACGATGGTCGCTAATCATCCGGGAGTACCGCGCTTGTACGAAAACGCGACCGAAGACAGGGGGTCGCACGGAATATGTACCGAGTATGTAAGGCATGCAATACAAAGAAACTAACGATAACCGATACGTACGTAACTATCGTGTGCATACACTACTCGTAATACCGCACTTACCTTTCGTACACAATCCATACATACATGTCTCATATGCCGGGGAAAAGGGTACAGAAGTAAGTAGGTCAACAACCAGAGTACCAAAATGCTTATTTTACCATCACGGAATCGCATGTCCGAAGAGGTGCATAAACTACGAGAGCGCACGGTGATGTCACACGTCGGACGGAGTACGAACGTGCGGAACATTCGGATGCGATCATATATCGAACGGAATATCAAACGTACGGAATGTTCGAGGATGATATCGTATATCGGACAGAGTAGGCAATGTTTGGAGTGCTCGATGATATCATGTAACGGACGAAATACGAACATACAAATCGATATCGCATTCTTGGCATACGTCGGACAGTACGAAGCACGTACGAAGGCTCGAGAAGTTGACATATGTCGACGAGTACGAATGCATGTCAAAATCATAAGTCTCGTATGTGTATGACGTGTCCCGGCCCATGAGGGACTCGTGAATAAGATCATATATAGCAGAATCGATGTCATATATGCAAATAACGTGTCCCGGCCCTTTATTAAGGGACTCGGTAGATAAAATCATGCATATCGTAATCATGTATACATAACGTGTCCCGCCCCCTACCGCGGGTCTCGTGAATGATAATCATGTGCCATCCCGGCCACCATCCCCACAACATCACATCATGATCACATACGGATAACGTGTCCCGGCCCGCAAGTTCGAGGGACTCGGTGAATAGTGTAGAGAGTGCGCACGAGATCATGTCCCGGCCCGGACTCGAATCGAATCGTATCGTGACGTACACACGAGTTCATAACATGCCCGGCCCGGACTCGGAAAGATACATTGAGTCGCGCACGAGCGCAGTAGTGTAAACATATGCATATAAAATCGTACCGATGAATACATACGCTTATTAACATCCGAAGATTCGGTAACAAGTCTCGGTTCGCCGAGTTAGCAGACGGAGAGTTATAAGTATTTAAAATGCGTAAAACCTCTTCGGACTTTTTAAGCGATCCGGATCGTATATGAAAACATTAAGACTTACAAAGAATGCTCATAGCGAATATTCGGATCGAAACTCATATCGTACGCTCGTATCGAATACTCGGATCGAAGACTCACATCCAAATGCTTGTGTGCGAATACTTATATCGAATACTCATACCAAAGTACTTATATCAAATGCTTATATTAAAATATTTATATCCGAACACCTATACCAGGATTTTTATTTTAGAATATCTACACCGATCGCTTTATATCAAAATATGCATATCGATCATTCGTATCGAGTGTTTATATCGAATAGTCAAATCGAATGCCCACATCCGAATTATCGGATACTTATAGCAAACTTGGAACATTAGCCAAAAGTTTCCATTAGTTAACATACGAAATAAGGCTAACAAAACAATACGCGTAGGTCGGGATTGTGGGCCCACCTCGTCAAATCGTAACGAACCTAAAAATGTGGTCATTATGTCTCATTAAACTTTCCTCGGAGATTTCAAGTCATTTCTCTTTTCGTTTTCAAAAGTTATGAGCATTTGAACATTTACTTACAAAAAGCGTAAGCCATTTAATTCAATTTCTTCGAATGAATAGTAACTAAATTAAACCTCGGATTTCTAGAATTAGAGTGATCCCCGAGGCACATGTTCAAGCCTATTACATCTAGGACATGCCAAAGAAAGAAAGGGTAAGCCTTACATACCTTTCGGACGTCTTATGCTCGTTCAATCTCGAATCCCGTTTCGCCCAGAATTTGCAAATGGTCATGTTTACCAATTGTCAATAGTAGACTTTTGCTTTCAACTCTCTTCCATTCTTCACTTGTCTACAAAAATTTGGGCAAAGATCTCCTCGTAAATACACCGTCCCGAGAATATGGCTCGGCCCAAATATCAACAACAATCCGAGAATGGAACTCGGCCACATTATTAACAACAATTCCGACAATTATTCAAACCACACTTACAATACTCATAATGATTCTATACCACCCGAATCCTCCAACTTCAACAAACAATATCACCAACACACTTTTATCTTCCAAATTCATAAACTTCTCAACACTACACACATTATTAACATTATACTCATAAATAAAGAAACGACACTAAAATCACATTGGTTTTCAAATCAGCCCGCAACCATTACCACACCATCTTGGGTCATTAAGCTCTCATTTACATCACATAATCCACAACGCAACAACCCAAACATACTAAATAAAATTAGTCTATCCTTTGGCATGCAAAACAGTCCATTTTCGCCAACCTCACAATACACCCATTCCATGATTTTTATTCGTTTTCCATACATTACAACACTACATAATCATGTTAAATACACTTAATTCATTATTCCTACACATTGCACACAACACACGGCCAAACAACACTTCACACGGCTCAACTTGAACATGCAATATTTCACGAATTTCCATTCTTTTCTACACATTACAACACATTACAACAACAACCAATACATCACAAAATCCTAATTCATCCTTCCATACATAACACTTCATACATACGGCCTTAACTCCAAATTGTGTTCCATCATGAATTTCTTCCATTTTCCACATACTACAACACATGTAAACCATTCATAGCACATAAAAAACAGATTAAAACTCACCTTTCTTCTTCAACTTCTTCACTAGGCTAGAATACGGAAATGACGAAACGGACGACTTATCTTCCGAAACAATTACACCATGTTGTAGAGGACCCTTGAATTAGTAGGAATACCACAAGAAAAATAATTTTGGGACAAGATTTCAAGGGTTCCTTTTTTTTTTTTCCATGGCCGAATATGGCCTTTAGTTTTTTTGCTCTTCATCTTTCTTTGTTTTTGTTCTTTATTTGTCTTGAATTAAAAGGAACTCATATATATATGTAAAGTTATTGAAGGCATGTGAGGGGCACATGCCCATCTCTAGAATTTTCTTTTCTTTTTTCCCTTCCTTTTATTTTTCTAGAATTCTCCTCCATTTTTTTTTGAATATAAAGATGACTTCTTTGTCATCATTTTCATCCTTTTTCTTCACATGGCTCATATGGCCTTTTTGGAGCTTTCATGAAACTTGGGTGAAATTCCCATTTTACCCCTCGACATTCCTCAATATTACCATTTTGTCCCTAACCTTCCGCATTATTTCCACGGCCCATTTTGCGAATTTCTTCTTGCCCTTAACCTTTCATAATATTTCCATACTAATAATAGCCATAAATAATATTTATAACAACTCGTTCATTAAGATAATTTCTGAAAATGGTCTCGCCCTTAACTTTCCACGACGACTTTGGAATTTCCAAACGTACAATATACGGGCTATAACAGCGATATTCTGGTATACTCTCGCACAGAATAAGAACATGCAGAACATTTACGTATTGTTCTTAGAATTCTTCGAACTCGAGAATTGTATGCAAAATTTTCAAAGTGCGAGTTTTGGCTGAATTCTGTGACATTCTTAGGTCATGTTATTTCAGATGATGGCATTCGAATTGATACTCAGAAAATTGAAGCGGTGAAGACTTGGCTAAGGCCTACGACGCCTACAGAAGTTCGTAGTTTCCTGGGATTGGCAGGTTACTATAGAAGGTTCATAGAGGGATTTTCATCTATTTCAGCCCCATTGACGAAGCTAACCTGAAAGTCAGCTAAGTTTCAGTGGAATGATGCTTGTGAGCGTAGCTTTCAGGAATTGAAGGATAGGTTAACTTCATCTTGGCTCCCGGTCTTAACACTCCCGATGGTTATGTTGTATACCGTGATGCTTCCGGTATTGTTAGATGTGTGTTAATGCAGCACGGTAAAGTCATCGCTTATGCTTCGAGATAGCCGCGAAACATGAAAAGAACTACCCGACTCATGATCTCGAATTGATTTGCAGTTATTCGCATTAAAGATGACGGAGACATTACTTTGTATGTGTGCATGTTGATATCTATACAGATCACAAGTCTTCAATACATTTTCAAACAAGGAGTTGAATTCATGCGCGAGGCGGTGGTTAGAATTATTGAAAGATTATGATGTGAGTATTTTACACCAACCGGGAAGGTAAATGTAGTAGGCGTGATGCGCTTAGCCGCCGATCGATGGGCGGCCTATGTGAAGTTCCTCCGAGAAGAAAGAATTAATTTATGAGCTCCACCAACTAGCTAATCTTGAGTACACCTAATTGATTCGGTAGTGCAGGAATTGGTATTAATAATCCCACAGTTTCGTCCCTAAATATGGAAGTGAAAGAGCGTCAATATGAAGATCCTCAGTTGAGCCGTTATAGAGACACATTTTATGAAAAAGAGAAGTCTCCATTTGAAACTTCTATAAAGGGAGTTCTTAGATACCGAGGCAGGTTATGTGTTCTGAATATTGTAGAATTACGTCACCGAATTCTAGAAGAAGCTCATTATTTTCGGTATTCTATCCATCCAGGAACGACAAAGATGTATCATGATCTCAATTTAATTTATTGGTGGGATGGAATGAAGAAAGACATAGCAGAATTTATAGCTCAATGTCGAAATTGCCAGCAAGTGAAAATCGAGCATCAAAAGCCAGGAGGATTATTGCAGGCAATGAAAATCCCTACTTGAAAATGGAAAGTGATCAACATGGATTTTATTGTGGGATTACCCCGTTCCCGAGGCAAGTATGATTCCATATGGGTGATCGTAGACAGACTCACGAAAGCAGCTAATTTTCTTCCAGTCAGAACCACATACTCAGCAGAAGATTATGCAAAGTTGTATCTCAAGGAGATTGTGTGACTCCATGGTATTCCGATATCCATTATCACAGATAGAGGAGCGCAATTTACAGCCAAGTTTTGGAAATCTTTCTAAGAAGGCCTAGGTACTCAAGTAAAGCTTAGCACGGCATTTCATCCACAGACTGATGTTCAAGCCGAACGTACCATTCAGACCTTGGAAGATATGCTATGAGCATGTGTTCTAGATTTCGGTGGTAGTTGGGATGACCACTTACCCCTTATTGAGTTTGCATATAATAATAGCTACCATTCCAGTATCCAAATGGCCCATATGAAGCTTTATATGGAAAGAAGTGTAGATCCCCAATTGGATGGTTTGAAATCAGAGAAGTACAGCTAATAGGCCCTGAGTTGATTCAACAAGCAGTAGAAAATGTCAAGGTGATCCGAGATCGATTATTGACAACCCAAAGTCGCCAAAAATCTTATGCGGACAACTGCCGGCGAGACTTAGAATTTCAAGTTGATGATTGGGTATTCTTCAAGGTGTCACCAATGAAAGGTGTGATGAGATTTGGCAAGAAAGGGAAATTGAGTCCTCGATATATTGGACCCTATAAGATTATCTGCAAGGTGGGTCAAGTAGCTTATGAATTGGACTTGCCTCTAGAACTTGAACCAGCCCATCCAGTTTTTCATGTTTTAATGCTCCGCAAGTGTGTTGAGATCCTACGAGGATTGTTCAAATAGATGATGTTCAAGTGACAGAAAAGCTAGTCTATGAAGAAGTGCCCATTGCCATATTAGATAAGCAAGTACGGAGACTTCGAAATAAGGAAGTAGCCTCAGTTAAAGTCTTATGGCGAAATAACAACCGAGAAGAAATGACTTGGGAAGCAGAAGAGAGTATGAAATCCAAATACCCGCACTTATTTCAGCCCCCAGAAGAGATCCACGATGAAACATCGGGATTATGAGGTATGTATGTTTTCTTTTTATGCATATGGGTCGTGTGTGGCCAACTTATATTGCTATTGTGTTGTGGCCCTGTGAGGCAATGTTATTATGGGTCACAGACAGGGGATGAAAGTGCCATATTACAGGGAAAACTCTGGCGAAATTTTCGTAGAATTCCCGAGTGCTTAATATTCGAAGACGAATGTTCCAAAAGGGGGGAAGAATGTTACACCTTGGAAATTTCCTGTTAACGTACTCTTATATCCCGTATTTTGTACGTTGGAATATTTTAAGTTGGTTGCGACAAGTTATGGACAAGGTTTTTTTTTCCGACTTTGTTAGAGTGCATAAGTTGCATATTCATCTTTTATTGGTATGGAGTATTAAGGGTAAATTTGGAATAAGGAAAATTAAGGGCTATAAGTTGGAAATTTTTTTTTCATGAAATAGCCACAAATAGCCATGTGGCCGTGGGGGTCATGTGGGACCCACACATGGCTAGCCAATTGTTTCCAAGCCATCAAGGGGGCCATGTGTTCACCTTATATTTGTAGGGAATATATATATATATATATATATATATATATATATATATATATATATATATATATATATATATATATATATATATATATATGCATAAGTCATGGCAAGAAAGAAAAAAATTCATTCTTCCACTTTAGAAATTTCAAGAAACTTGAAGAAAATAAAGAGGGGGAGCATTCGGCCAGGAGGGCTGGCCGAACTTGGCCCCTAAGTGTTGATCAAGAAAAATTATTTTCTCCTAGCATTTCTACTAATTATAAGGTCCTCTACAACGTGGAGTAGTTGGTAGAGCAAGTAAATCATTCGTTGTTGCCATGTACAAGCCTAGCCGAGAGAAGAAGTGGGGTGAAGAAGGTAAGGTTCAATCTTTATTTTCATATGTTATGCATGGTTTGTGTATGTTGTGGGGTGTGGAAATGAATGAAATTCATGAAATTATGGTGTGTGGTGTTGTGGCCGTGTATATGTTATATGGTGTAGGAGTGAAGAATTAATATTACTTAGTATTTGGTTGTGAATTGTTGTGGATTCTATGGTGAAAATGAAGATTTAATGATCCAAATGAAAGTTGAAATCGTGTGGGACCGTTTTTTAGAAGCCAATGTAATCTTAATATAGTTTCTTGTATTTATGAGATTAATATTGTTAAAGTATGGATTGTTAGTATGGTTTATGAAATTGGAAGGAGGAGAATGTGTTATTGTTGTTTTCTTGGAGTTGGAAGGTTTCGGGTTGCCTTATGTATTGGATGGGCTGATTTGAATATTTTGCGGATTGTTTGAAACGTTCTTGAATCTTGAATGGATGATCTCGGATTAGTACTTGAACTTGTGAGCGTTAATGTTAGCTTGAAAGTATGTAGTTGAATTGAATGTAATCGAATGTCGTCGAATTATGTAGAAAGGAGTTGTTAATGCTAGAATGCATTTGAAATTAATTATCGACGTTGTTGGAATGGTTGTTGGTATTGCTGTTGATGATATGGGCCGAGTTGAATTCTCGGGTTGTTGAATTTACGGGAAATGCTGCCCAAATTTCGTAGATAAAGTGCTAGTTTGGAATTGGATTACTAAGTGCTTATGACTAATGCTTGGTGTCTAACGACGATATTGTAGATTCTGAGAAGCCGAGACTTAAGTTCGGGATAGCTTAGAAAGCGGACGAGGTATGTAAAGCTTATCCTTATTTTCTTTTGGCATGTACTAGACGTAAGTAAGTTATGATATGTTATGAGCCTTGGGGGTAACTCTATTCTTAAAATTCGAGCATGTTTACGATTCTTAATTGCTCCTTGATGTTGACATTCTTCATGTGGTCGGACTATGGTCCTTAAGTCTTATGTACGATTGAATTTCAAATGTTGCATAAAAGTTTTGTTCTTAAAAGGTTCTATGTCTAAAAATGTCCGTAACTTTCATAGACGGAACCGGATGGCCTTATGTGTTCGTAAATGATTCTATAACGGATGATGTCCCTAACTTTCATGTATGGTCTCGGATTGCTATGAAATGTTCGTAAAGTAGTCTACAATGAATAATGCCCGTAACCTTCATAGGCGGGCTCGGATTGGCTTGATATATGACTATGATCCCTACGGTTCTTTAGTATGTTTATGATGTTTGATATGCTTCCGAGTGATGTCCGAAAGATATTTGATATGATGATTTGTCTCCTTATCCATTGAGTCCGTAATGATGATTTGTATGCATATGGTTTCTCACTACTACGCTCGTTTGTAGGTGTTTTCGGTGCGGCTACACGTTATTCACCGAGTCCCTCATTAGAGGGCCGGGACACGCTATCTACCGCCGGACACGCTATATGTATATATATATATATGATGGTGACATGATCTTACTTACCGAGTCCCTCACTAGAGGGCCGGGACACGCTATATGTACATGTATATGATGATTTTACTTACCGAGTCCCTCACTAGAGGGCCGAGACACGCTATGTATATGCATATGTATATGATGATTATTTACTCATGTCTCTAAGTCCCATGATAAATCGGATATGATATGGATATGCACGAATTATGTTTCAAAGGTAAGTCTTGTGATTTCTGGTTTCTGTACTACTTTTCTGTACTCCGTACTTCAGTATGGTCCTGTTTACTGTGTTTCATGCTTTACATGCTCAGTACATATTCCGTACTGACCCCCTTTCTTCGGGGGCTGCGTTTCATGCCACGCAGGTACCCACAGGTGAGTAGAGGATGTTAGCAGAAGATGTTCCACCGGATTGGCGAGCTCCACTTCCTCCGAGGCCGCCGAGTCGAGTATTTACGCCGTGGCATCATTTTCTATGTTAGAGACTTTGCGTACGTCACGTGTACAATATGTCGGTTTTGTAAGCGGCTATAAGCCGATGTACCCTTATGCATTATATTACAAGTTTCTTATGATTACAAATTTTATTTGATTTTGAAAAAGACGAGGATCATGTTTTCTTTGAAAGATTTTCATTATGCATCCATGTCATGATTTAAGGGCCCAGCATGATTATGAGTATTACGAGAGTCAGCGGGTTCGCTCGGCCCCAAGTAAGGGTCGGGTGCCCATCATGCCCTATCGGAAACTGTGTGACAAATTGGTATCGAGCGGTTCGTCCTAGGGGTTGTACGCAAAGTCGTGTCCGATCGAGTCCTGTTTATGGTGTGAAGCGCGCCACATTTATAAACAGGAGGCTACGGGGCATCTAGGGTGGTTACTCCTCTTTCACATCTTAGATCGTGCCATAGAGCCAAGTCATAGGAAATGAGATTTCTTACGCTAACCTTTGATTGCAGCAGAAGAATGACATCGATAGAAGAAAGTGACTGATGATGTTGGAAGTTACAAAGCACGCAGGTAAGCAAAGGTATGAAAAATATATGTCGAATAAGGTATTGAAGCACGATTGAAATGCAAGTTGAAGATTAAAGGAAAAAGTAAACAAGAAAGTGTAACAGGTGCAGTTTGAGCTGGGCATACAAGGTATGTTCATTATTTTTGTACTGTTGTTGATATTGGGAGCCCTGTGAGGCTGTGATATGATAGGATATGTGTATATATATGTTGGCCCTGTGAGGCATTGTTGGTATTTCCTGCGTACAGGTTTTGAGATAGTAACAGTTACAGAGGAAACTCTGCCGAAATTTTCCTAGAAATAAAGAAAGAATGAGATATAGGTTTGTAATATGTCTTGGAAGGTCGTGCCAATAGTAATGATAAGATTTGACTAAGCTACGAGTACGGCCGACACCGAGAGAGAAGTTAATTGTTGAATTGGGGATAATAATAATTATAAGGTCGATGTTGATATGGTACAAAGAAATTGGAAAGGGCTTGTGACACTAAGAGATGATTTAGAGAAAACTGGCAAACCTTGACAGAGAGTTATATTAAGGTACCGACGGAATGGATAAGCAGGGACGAATTATGACGAGCTTATGGTTAAAAGAAGTAATAGTATGATTAAGACAAGAGCACAGAGGAAAAGAAACGTGACGAATATGAATGTATTGATAAGATAGCTTGGGAGATATTGAGGATAAAGTGGACCAGAAAGGGTAAAAGGTTAAGAAGTGTCATGTTATAGGATTGATTACGAACAAGACATAATGTGAATATAATGGGGATTGTTATGAAAATAAGTAAGGCCTAGTGAGAAAGTGGCCAAAAGCTATGATGTGATCTATGTAGCTAGAACATAAAGGCAAGTGTGGAACGGAAAAGCGAGAGCTATAGAACGAATAAGGAAGGCTTATCGAGTTCTGTAGGAAAAGTTTGGAATAAGGGTTATATAATAACGGAAATGATAGCGAGTGTAAGAAAACAAAGGGTAATTGGAAAAAGGAAACAAAATGAAAGCGAGATAGCAGTGTAGTAATAGACCATGACATGTGTAGTCAAGGATACGAGTACTATAAGTGACGGGACTGTAAAAGACTCGGTTGTAGAAAGGATGAAGAACGAGGTAAAATGAGGGCGGAAATCCAAAAGCCGATAACCAAGTAATTATAAGTAAAGGCGATCAAGGTATGTCCCTCACCATTGGGAATCTGGAAGTTTAGGACGGAAAGTAATCATATCTATAGATGAAAAGTGAATATTGAGGATTGAAAAAGGACTAAAATAGTAATTGTGGAGTCAGGAGAGTAAAAGACCCCCTCTAGTTAGGAGGGAGACGTGTTACGAGAACGTTTCGGGATCTGTTAAGACTTCGATTTATTTCAGATTATGTGATGAAGGTCATACGGTGAGGTGGACGCGATCATATTCGCATTAAAGCATCGTATTTCATCAGAGTTCCAAAGTTAAGCGTGCTGGAGTGAGAGAAATTTTAGGATGGGTGACCCCCTGGGAAGTTTTCTGAAAGTTTTACAAATTCAGACGTAAGAAGCAAATGAGAAGCTAGAGTAATCCAAGGAAAAATTAGAGTACGCATGAGGGGGCGAGAAACCTTAAGAGGTCGTGAAGAACGAGTACTAAATCGGTAAAAAGAAGGAAGGTGCGTCGGCTTTTTAGAATTAGGAGTGAGTTGAGTAGTGGTTGGGAATCTTCCCAGAGAGATGCTAGTGACTATGTATATATAGGTGTGCATGTGATGCCCGTACATGGCTATATTAGCGGATATAACGTATTCCGACAACCAACGTGGCGGTATATGGAAAATTAATCGGACGGGGTAACGAAGTTCAAGTGAGAAGCAATATATAAATGGCACAAACGTTACAAGGCAAGGCGATGTTGTTTTCACTACAAGTTAAGCTTGAGTCCTAATACAATGATATTTGGAAAAGAAAGAAAGCGAGTAGACGGAAGGCAAGGGAATAAAAATGTCGGAATAAAAGTGCCGCCTAAGTGAGACCGGAAATACGGACATGAGCAAAGCATAAACGAAAATGGTATAAGTACACCCCTAAAGGGGGGAAGCGAGTGCGAGAGATGCAAGTGTAAGATGGAGACAATCGACACTACAATATATTTGTTACGAATGCTTGGGCTACAGGTAAGAGAAAAGAGGCGAAGACAAAGTAAAACATAAGGACTAGTGAAGCCATGCCAAGGTATTTGTGAGCTAATTTGAAGCACCTTCGCATATTCGTGCAAGGATTGCCACATAATGTGTGACCGGAAAGTTAAGAGCAAGATCTGAGCAAAGGGACAATAGAAGAGTTTGAACTAAAGATAAAGAAATGACACGAGATAATGTGCCTAGAATGTTACAAGTTGAGTAAAGGGAGATTATAAGATGATTTAAGCAAGATGATCGTAACTATCGGGACTAAAAGAGTGAATTTATGTGTCAGATTCTTTCAGATTGATATCAATTGACGATAGTTAAAGCAGGGGATGGCTATTAGCAGTTCGAAGACGAAAAAAATCGCATGACGACAATCGGCGTCGACACATAGAGTTCGGATGTCGAAACATATACCCAGAAAGGTGTAATAAGATTCGACAAGAAGGAAAAGCTTAGCCCGAGATATATATTGGCCTTATTACATGGTTCGTAAGGTAAGAAGGTTGCGTGCTAAAGACGCGGCTTTGGTTAAGTGTTGTAGCGGAATAATAACAGGGGAAAAGATGACTTGAAGAAGATGAAGAAGAAATATGATTGGTAGATCGAAGACAAAGTGGTATAGTAATAAAAGAAACCCCCCCCCCCCCCCGAGACCCTTACAAGACCTTATGAGACTAATTGAACATTCGAGGATGAATGTTCTAAAGGGGGGAAGGATGTTATAACCCGTATTTTGTACGTTAGAATATTTTAAGTTGGTTGCGACAAGTTATGGACAAGGTTATTTTTTTCCGACTTTGTTAGAGTGCATAAGTTGCATATTCATATTTTATTGGTATGGAGTATTAAGGGTAAATTTGAAATATGAAAATTAAGGTCTATAAGTTGGAATTTTTTTTTTCATGAAATAGCCACAAATAGCCATGTGGCCGTGGGGTCATGTGGGACCCACACATGGCTAGCCAATTGTTTCAAGCCATCAAGGGGCCATGTGTTCACCTTATATATTTTTAGGGGCATATATATATATATATATATATATATATATATATATATATATATATATGCATAAGTCATGGCAAGCAAGACCAAAATTCATTCTTCCACTTTAGAAATTTCAAGAAACTTAGAGAAAGAGAGAGAGCATTCGGGCCACAAGGGTCGCTCAACTTGGCCCAAAAGTGTTGATCAAAAAATTATTTTCTCCTAGCATTTCTACTAATTAGAAAGTTCTCTACAACGTGGAGTAGTTGTTGAGCAAGTAAATCATTCGTTGTTGCCATGTACAAGCCTAGCCGAGAAGAAGTGGGGTGAAGAAGGTAAGGTTCAATCTTATTTTCATATGTTATGCATGGTTTGTGTATGCTTTCGTGGAGTGTGAAATGAATGAAATTCATGAAATTATGGTGTGTGGTGTTGTGGCCTTGTATATGTTATATGGTGTAGGAGTGAAGAATTAATATTACTTAGTATTTGGTTGTGAATTGTTGTGGATTCTATGGTGAAAATAAAGATTTAATGATCCAAATGAAAGTTAAAATCGTGTGGGCTGTTTTAGAAGCCAATGTAATCTTAATATAGTTTCTTTTATTTATGAGATTAATGTTGTTAAAGTGTGGATTGTTAGTATGGTTTATGAAATTGGAAGGAGGAGAATGTGTTGTTGTTGTTTTCTTGGACTTGGAAGGTTTCGGGTTGCCTTGTGTATTGGACGGGTCGATTTGAATATTTTTGCTAATTGTTTGAAACGTTCTTGAATCTTGAATGATGATCTCGGATTAGTACTTGAACTTGTGAGCGTTAATGTTAGCTTGAAAGTATGTAGTTGAATTGAATGTAATCGAATGTCGTCGAATTATGTAGAAAGGAGTTGTTAATTCTAGAATGCATTTGAAATTACTTATCGACGTTGTTGGAATGGTTGGTATTGTTGTTGATAATATGGGCCGAGTTGGTCAATTTCTAAGTTGTTGAATTCACAGTGGAAAATGCTGTCCAAATTTCGTAGATAAAGTGCTAGTTTGGAATTGGATTACTAAGTGCTTATGACTAATGCTTGGTGTCTAACGACGATATCAGAGATTCCGAGAAGCCGAGACTTAAGTTGGGATAGCTTAGAAATGATTTGCGTATGTAAAGCTTATCCTTATTTTCTTTTGGCATGTTCCCAGACGTAAGGGGTTATGATATGTTATGTGAGCCTTGGGGTAACTCTATTCTTTAAAATTCGAGCATGTTTACGATTCTTAATTGCTCCTTGATGTTGACATTCTTTTATGGGTCGGGCTATGGGGCCTTAAGTCTTATGTACC
>NW_026713565.1:0-41725 GCF_029784015.1 Lycium ferocissimum | reverse complement strand
TTTCCCAAATTTTAAAAAATTTTTAACTTTTTTTTAATAAGAGCGATTTTATAAATTTCCGAGTGGGGTTTTTGAATTGGGGGGGTGTCGAATAGAAAATAAGACATAAATAAAGAAGAATCTTCAAGGCAGCGGACATCTCGTGCTCACCCTGTAGATTTTAAGCAACTCTCGGAGCGACTATCAGCCACGAGAAACGTAAGTAGATCCCACCTGGAATTCTGCATTCATAAAATAATACAGTACGTGCAGGTTAGTACCAGACCCTAGTACAGGTAGGTATCATAGGCCGACTAAGTTTTGCTAACATAATTCAGACATTAAAGTACGATAAACAGGTAAATCAACAAATATAAGTCAACACAAATCAGAAACCAAGTACAGGTCATCACCTAGGTTATAGTATTGAATCCCAAGTGTGCCAAGTCTCAATATAATCAGTCCTAATCTAAATAACAAAAACATATCACCAGATCATCAACACAAAGCCATAATGCAATGCAATGCAATAATGTATGAAATATTGATATAATGTAATGTTGTGTACACATGTACTTCGGACGGAAGTATCGACGTCTTGGTAGCACAACCCATGGGGGACCCGCGGAGTCCATGTACCTCACGTTAAGGTGACAACCTAGATACCGCTACCTTACAATCCAGGTACAAACCTCGGGATTCGCTACCACACAACCATAATTTCTGAACAATCATCGGATATTGATCCTCACGTCACTCTCATCCGACTGAGCCCAGCTCATCACAGTGTTTCCTCAAGTATGATAAATGTATCAACAAAAGATATCATGAAGAATGAGAAGCGTGCAATGTATCAGATCAATATCACAAGTACCAAGCATGGGTACACCAATAATATCATGAAAAGGCTACATAAGCCATATACAACACTATCCTCGTATCAAATGTCAAGAAGTAATATACTACAATATTATGATCAAGATGTATCAACATTCTCCAATATCTACTATCATCATGTGGCATCAAACCAATAATAATAGAACAAATCAAATCACAACACAACGGGATGGCTAGCCCTAATGACACAACAGGGCCCAACCTAAGATAATATCCAACCCAACTTCATACCCAAAGGCTTACATGCTTTCTCCAACAATATTTTCTAAATATATGCTTCGTTAAATGAAGTCTCACCATAGGGTAAATCGTAACCTACCTGGAAGGCCGAACAACAATAACACCAATAATCACTCCTTAGCCTTTCCATTCCTTTGAGACTCGAGATAAACAAAGGCTAAGCAAATTCGAATCATGAAATTTGAATAAGAGAGAACATCAAAACAAAACCTGCTTCTATCAAGACCCAAATCCGCACCTATGGAATAGGGTTTATGAACAAGAAGGGGAAAATTAGGGATCTAAATGTCCCAACATGAAATTAAACCTCTAGGTGATCAATTCCCATCATTTGCAAGCTAGAATAATCAACAATTCACTCTATTTCGGATTCTAGGCAAAATGCCCAAATTTGGGTATAAACCCTAATTTCCAATTCAACAAATTAGCCTCTAATTAGGAAGAAATTATGAAATAAGGGATTCTAACCATCAATGCAATGCTTAAAGAAGCTAACACAACCAACAATACATGATTTAGAAGCCTAGAAGGAAAATTCATTAAACCCACATTTAATCTTCCATTACTTAATGAACTAACAAGGTAAAGGGATTCTAAGATGATTAGGGGAAATGGAATAGCAAAGAGATTAGAATGACTTACAACTAACAATCTTCTTCAAGAATCCTATAGAATTGCTCCCAATAGCTCAATATTCGAAATAGTACTAAATGAGAGGCTAAGGGTTTTTAATACACAATTAATGAAATAACAGGCCCGATACCGATAAGACAGCTGTAGGACCGCTGCGGCGGTCCCTTACCGACGGCCTCTCAGACTGCCGAGATAGTCGGCTACAATTCCACTAGGCTGCCCCAGCGGCCCATCCCACCGCAATGGCGGTGCCGCTGGGTCGGTAAGGATACGCCATGGCAGACACCAGCACCAGAATTTCTTGAAATGAACACAATCTTAATCCGGAATCCCGAGTAACGGCCGAGGCCATCTGATCACAAACCACAAAGACAGACACACATGAAAACACGCTACGAACGCACTCGTGCTCTCGTTGACCTAGTCAACCCCCGATACCTCAATTCTAACTTCCCAACCTAAGTCAAAAAATGCACCCGAGTGCATTGGGAACTGAACCAGATATACACACAAGTTCTAAAAGACCATCTGGACCTTTCAAAATTGATGAATTTTTGAAAAAGGGTCCGTTTACCCAAAAGTCAACTTTTAGTCAACTCTTTTTCGCTTAAAACCAATTTTTCCTAAAAGTCACCAAAATCAAACCCTGACACCTCCGGAAGCGTGTCAACAGTCCCCTCGGGTCAAAAGTGAACTAACAAAGCTCGAGAAAGGGTCAATCGTGCTGAAAAGACTATAACGACCAAGCGGGTTGTTACATCAGATGCCAATTAAACAATCGCTCGTCCTCGAGCGACAAGGAAGATAGCACGGGAAGCACCGGAATCGATAATAACTGAGGATATCGGCTATATATGTCGAACTCTTCCTTATAGGGAAGATTCTCATCGAACAAAACTGAATCCCAACGAATGATATAGGACTATCAGAATGGTACTTCTTCAACGTAGAAACATGGAAAATCGGATGAACACCCAACAGGCCTGGTGAAAACTAACTCATAAAACACAGGATCAACACAACGAATAATCTCAAATAGGCCACTACACCTCGGCTCGTTTACCAGTCACAACTCTCTAAACTTAGTTCAAGCTCCAATTCTCATATCTCCGAATTCGAATTTCCTTCGCAACTGATCCTCGAATAAATGAATTGCTTACTCAAATTCTCTGATTTGATAAAACCGCAACTCTGAACACGATCAATAGGCCCCACAAACACTTTCCCAAACCAACGCAATCCTCTGAAACATGGTCACAAACCACAACCCATTCTGAACCGATAAAACACTCTGATTCCGCCAATTCTTTCTACCACATCTTCTAAGGCCTTTACTCGCACCGCGATTTCTTAGAAACATATGAACACATACAAAAATTCTGAACCCATAACTTACTCGAGCCAGAAAGAATCCTTGATTCATCTAAGATCCTTACGCAATTCAATCAAAACTGATCTTACGGACAGCTAATGTCACGACCCAAACCGATGAGCCGTAACGAGTGCCTAACCACTACTGGCCAAGCTCTCCTATGCTTGCATTTATTTCTCACTGACTGTACTGGGCCCGCACATAACCTGTATCTGAGCTGTACTGTCTTCCGGACAATCAACATAAGAGATACCATATCGAAAACTCACGGCCAACGTTTACATATACACATGCATACTGAGAGGCACAGAGCAAGCCGATTAGGCCGCTATACATATACATATACTGTACAACAAAATGAGCGCCGACGAGGCTGCATAACATCATGGCTACATATCACTGTCTACAGACCTCTATGGAAAACAGACTGTAGAAAGGACAGGACAAGGCCCTGCCATACCCATATATGTACATAACAAGATAGCATACCAAAAAGGGCCGAAGCTATGGATCAATGGAGCGTACTGACGGCCGCTGAGGGGATGTCCTACTGCTGTGGATCGTCTGGCAGGCTACCCGATCCTGCGGGCATGAATGCAGCGTCCACAAGAAGGGATGTCAGTTCGAACAGAGTACTGAGTATGTAAGGCATGAATAGTAGTATAATAAGACATATGGAACATAACATGAGATATAGGAATAACCTGTACATCTGGATGCCTCTTAGAGCGGATACTATGCATGCTTAGCTTTCTTTGAAAAATATTTCTTATACATGTATACATAAAATAGAACATATCATATTGCCGAGGAACGTCGGCTCCGATCCATTTAACAACATATATCTCATGTCCGGGAATCCCGCATCCGGGACGATATCATGTCATATTATACCAGCTGATCAGGTGGCCATGCGTCTATAGTGCCTAGTCCTTTTTCCCATATTCCCCATATACATATACATATATCATATAAGTAGCATGCATGAGAGCCCAAGGAACGCTATGACTCTCTCAGAGTGACGTAAGATCGGTAACCTCCGATTGTATTATGGAATGATCATCGCTCTATCTCACCTTGAAGGAACAATTATAGTAAGGTGAGACCAACAGCAATGAATAAAATTAAGAAAGTCACGAAAATAGCTCAGTAATCTCATAAAAACATCGATCTCATAACTTGAGACGTTCATCTGTAAAAACACCATCATCATAATCATTGTAGAGAATATTCTCTTTTAACATCATCATTGTCATCGTAAAAACATGTTTGTCACTGTTACCATAAGAGCTCACATAATCATAACCTTTAGTTTGGAAAATACGAGCATTTTGGAAAAATATTTATGGGTTATCGGGAAAGGAATCATGCTTTGGAGTCATAAGCACCTAACTTTTGAAAACAAGGAAGATATGGAGACATTTATGAAGTTATAACATAGGAATCATGCCTCTGAAAGAAAGAGACGAGCCTTAACATACCTTTTTAACCTCCAACTATCCATGCTTATCCGTCCAATCCCACCGGTCTACATATAAGATCATTCATACTATGATTAGGCCCATTGTTATATACTTATTCTAAGCCTTTAAATAAGTCTTTCTAAAGTTTGCCGAAATTTCCGCAAAGATTCCTCTGTTTATATGCCTAGCCCGGAATTACAACTCAGCAACCAACAATAACCACAACAATACCAACATTAACCATAATATTTTCAATGCCAAAGTACTTCATAAACATCCCATATGGTGTTTGTCCCATATTTCCACCATAGAATTATTTTATAACAATTTAACATCTCTTTCTTCGTAAATAAACCCAGATTAACATTAATAACAAGTGATTCACACCTTTCTCTCAATAATATTGCCAAATCTTCGCTTCTCCACCTTGAGCTTAAGCCATAACGCGCTGCTATACAGTTTTGTAGTTGTAACTATACGCCATCTGGATCGGGATTTGGGAATTATACCTGATTTTTGGCTAAAAAGTGGATGGGGGAAGTTTGGGGAAATTTCTGGAATATTAGAGAGGAATTTGGGCGTCAGACGAAAATTAGGGGGGGGGGGGGTAGCCCCCTTTTTATAACGGTCCAGGTTCTGCCTGGACCGACTAAAAATTTGCTCAGCTCGATCGCGCTGCTATGTGGTGCATTCGCGCTGAGTTACCAGGTCCAGCCCTGCGCGTTCGCGCCACCTTCTGGCGCGTTCGTGCAGGGTTATTTTACTGCCCAGAAAGCCGATCTTAAAACGCACATAACGTTTAATCCCGATATCGTATGAGAGCTCACGACCTATGGTGGAAAAGATCATTCAATTATCTACAACTTTCATTCTTGGTGTTTTTCTAAATTCTAAACTTATAATGACGTTTTATCCTCTTCAAGTCAGATTTTCCGAAAACATTTCCTTAAATCATCCTTTTGAAGGGCTTATGTCCCTTTTCGGCTTAAGGGTCCTTCTTAAGACTTGCTCAACTTCCCAAGTACTACTCTTATAATTTTTCCTATGTCCTTTATAAGAATGTTGGCGTGTGGGCCCCACTTGGCTTACAATAGCAAAGGCTTTTCGTCAAGTAACATGTGAACCGATTCACCTCATATGGTCTCCAAATGTCACATACATATATATCCTTATACTCAGATCACATAATCTTTGTTCCTAATATTTTTATGCCTTTACTCTTCTCTGAGCTCATACCAAGCCGTCCACAATCTTGGTAGCGCGAATTTTTTTTCCGTGGGTGTAACATCCTTCCCCCCTTAGAAACATTCGTCCTCGAATGTTGCAGTTGTAAACCCAAGACATCATCTTTGATTCCCTAGGGTGGTTATTCTACTCTTAGGGTCCGATTACCATGTGCTTAGACTATAACTTGGGTCAGTCTCTCCTCGTTCTTCCTTAACTCTTTTATTGCCTTCAGTCAACTTCTTTCACTTCTTTATCCTTATGTACATGATCGGAAATTAACTAGCATCTCGCTCTTGTTCTTTCTCCATTATTATAGTCTTGCCTTGCTGTGCCATAACTATTCATCGTCCTATAAGTACTCTCTTTTTCTAGCTCTTTGTTTCCTTATTGGTGAGCCAATACCTTTCTCATATGCGGAACCCTTTCTGCGTTTATCCTTTCGGTACCATCTCAGGCTACTCTTTTTGATATCTGGTGATCTTGGATATACACTGTACCAATTCTTTGTAGTTCATTAGTCAGGCTCTCTAATCCTTACATCCTTATCGCCATCTCTCTTACCCTTACATTCCAAATGTTTATCCAACATGACTTTGTCGCTAGTGAGCATAATGGTTATGTTCCTTAAGCTATTTTCCCCAGTTCCTTTTCGAGACCAGTTATATCAATATCCAAAATACGTATGTACGTAATGTTTCTTCACCATTTATTATCCTTCGCAGTACAGTTACACTTATGGCAGACTCATAATCTGAGTCCGAACAAAATTGTAGCTCACAACATCTTTAAGCTCCTGCCACAACTGTTTCTTTAACCTTCTTCCCTCAAATCTGACAATACAACCCAGAAGCATAGGACTACGGCAATTCTTACTCCATTACGACTCTCTTGCAACGCAATTATATTTATCTTCGATTTCCTTATACCGGTGATCACTTCGTCAATCATTATTTCATGTTGGCTTTCCGGTGTGACTTTCTTGCAATGGTAGTTGGGCATAGCTTCACGTTGATGGTTCATATAATTCCATAGCATATGCTCTCATGTTCAGTATAATTAGTGATCCATGAAATGTTTTCTAATATTCGGTGAACTCTTTTATTTCCATTCATAAGAGCAGCGTTCTTCCTTTCTTCGAAAAATTACCAAACTACCAATCGTTGTATCTTTTGTTACAATAGTCGTTGTCATCCCAAGTGTCCTCTAGGTTCGTCATCCTATCTATCACCCTTTGTGAATTTATCTTGGAGACGTTTCTTACTCTTTTTATTACCCTTTAGGACATGTCACTGCATACTTAGGTACGGCCCAGTTTTGCCCGATATGAGGGATTCAAACCATGGTCTAGAAATATTGTAGTTCATATTGGCGTAAGGTGCTCTCTTGAGTTGTCTTCCATACTTTCTCCCTATGTCAGCCTCATGGTATACTTATTGTCAATTCGTTTCCGCTTCCTTCTGATACATTCTTGATATGCCAATATGCCTCGAGCTTGGCCTCAAGCTAATAAATTTCTTCTTCTAGAGCTTGAGAATGTCATAGTTCCTTTCAATTCTAATATTCTCTTCCCCCCTTTTAAGCAGGTCCTTATACACCAATAGCCTTCAAGCATCTATCGTTTTCGATAATTATCTGCCGCCCTTCACGATCTCCTTAAGGCCGGAGTTTCTTCCTCCTATGGTCTGACTTATCTATCTTTTTGCTAGTTACAGTCTTGTATCCAATCGAAATACTTATAAGGGTTAGATCTAATTTCGATGCCTTCTTTTCCGTCTTTTCACATCTCTGTCTCTTATGAATAACGGTTTTCCTAACCCGTAAGTTAATGGGGACATCGAGATTCACCACGTCCTTTATGAAGTCTTCGATTATATATTACTCCTCGTCTTTCTTCCCGACTTTGCTTATAACATATCTAAAACTTCTTACCCTGAGTTCTTCTTCCATTTATGTCTATATCATCATTTTTTGCCAATATTTCCATACCCTTCCATCCACTACTAGTCCTTTCGCCCGTTTAGCTTACTTACCCATAATTCTTCTTAACTACGCGCTTGTGTAGCAACTGTGCATCCAAGTTTTTCGAATGTCCTGCTATTTCTTGCTCTTAGCACGGGATTCTTAAAATTTACACTCTCTCCATCCTCATTCATCGAGCCTTCACCCATCTTTCTGATGCCACGGCAAGGTTGTCTTCCCTGCACGTTCCTTACATTTCACTCTATTTCCTCTGTGATCGAATCTCTCAGTCTTTACAAGAATTCTTGTCCCATGTCATTAATTTTCTAATCATTTGTGTCATCCCATCATCCTCGGTCTTACCTCGAAGGTCGATCAGTTTCCTACCACCAAATTGTTAAAATATCCTTCTTACTCCCGTGGTTAGAGATTTCCAATTACTTTACTCCTAAATATTCTCCTCTTCTTTTGGTCAGCCCATTAGTATACCTTCCCCACTTTCATCCTTAACCTTTCTTGGGTTTCTTCCTCCTCGAGTGCCTTTCTTCTCTTGTTATTTGTAGTATCGGCTCTGAAGTTCATGAAATATTTTCTTTAAACGTGCAATTCCGTTGTATTCTTAAGTCACCTTTTTGGACGGCTTCTCCATATCCAAGGCCTCCGTGTCAGTATAACTACACATTTATCCCTTATATACCTCTCGAGAGCTGCAAATCTCTTAGTATCATTGCAATGTCTGATTATTCTTTCTCTTACTTCACATTCCTAGTTGTGGTCACTGTCTTTCCAGTCCCCTTATCAATATTTGTTCTCCTAATCCTATACATACATTTCTTGTCCGTGCCACCATACCTTATTCCTTTCACATACCTACTTTCAAATGTGTTACCCAAATAGTCCCGTGCTTTGCCCGTCGCCTCTCTTGGAGGCTTCACTCACTCATGTTGCTTACTTTTTACTTTTTTTTTCTGACATTTTGATCTCCTTACCTTCCATATACTCACTTTCTTTCCCTTCAAGATGTCATTGCATTAGAACTCTCCAAACATAACCTGTAGTGAAAATAACATCATCTTACCTGGTAAGGTTTGTCACTTAAACTTTGCTACCCTGTTCGATCAATGCCTTCAATATGCCGCAACGTCGGTTGCTGAGATACACATACACGTTGATACAGCCGCATACAGGATATCATACGCATTCATATATATATATATATATATATATATTTTTTATTTTTTTTATTTTTTTTTATTTTTTTTTTCTAACGCCTCGCTTACAAGGTATTTCCAAATGCTACTTAAACTCATCCTAGTTCTAAAGCTGTGATGCACCTTCTGTTAGGGCGTGATGGGCACCCGACCCTTACTTAGGGCCGAGCGAACCCGCTGACTCTCGTAATACTCGTAATCATACTGGGCCCTCACATCATGACATAAATGTATAATGAAAGCTTTTCGAAGAACAATATGCTTTTTATCTTTCTCAAATCAAATAAAATCTGTAACATATGAAACTTGTAACACAATGCATAATAATACATCAGCTTACATAGCCGCTTACAAAACTGACATCTTATATACACGACACCGTTCGCAAAGTCTCTAACATAACTCCGGATACACTAACAAAAGCACTCTGACTCGGCAAAGACTCCGGGAGGAAATGGAGCTCGCCAATCCAGCTGGAACATGTTCTACTCATCTGTATATACCTGCGTGGAATGAAACGCAGCCCCCGAAGGAAGGGGGTTAGTACGGAATATGTACTGAGCATGTAAAGTATGAAATACAAGAATAGAACCATACTGAAGTAAGGAGTACAGGAAAATTAGTACCGTAACCGTAAAACCATAAAACTTGTCTTTGAAACATAAATCATACATGTCAATGACATTATGAGACCGAATGACATAAGAAAATAGTCATCATACATGTACATATATATTTCCCGCCCTCTAACGAGGGACTCGGTAAGTAAAATCATGTCATCATGCCATCATATATATATACATAGCGTGTCCCGCCCCTCTAGTGAGGGACTCGGTGAATAGAATCATCATATGCCATCCTGGCCGCCATCCCCATATCATCACATCATCATATACATATATATAGCGTGTCCCGGCCCTCTAGTGAGGGACTCGGTGAATAATGCAGTGGAATGTGCACGAATGCGTGTCCTGGCCCGGGACTCAGTGAAAGACATATTGAGCTTTGCACGAGCAGAGTAGTGAGAAACCATATGCACATAAATCATCATTACAGACTCAATGGATAAGTAAGTAGTCGAAGCTCGAGAGTTAAAACAGTAATCATGTTAAGCTTTTTCAAAAAAAAGTCGTTAGGACTGTACAAAGGAAAATCTCGGGGACCACGGATATGCATCAAACCAATCCGGGCCCGCCCATGAAATTTAAAGTCATTATACGTTATAGAATCATTTACGAGCATATCAAAGCAATCCGGTTCTGTCTATGAAAGTTAGGGACATTTTCAACATAAGATCCTTTTGGAGCAAAACTCTTTATACCACGTTTGAATTCAATCACACAAAAGACATAAAGGCCATAGTTCTACCACATTAAGTATGCCAACACTAAGAGGTGGATATGAATCGTAAACATGCTCGAATCATAAGAGTGGAGTTACCCCAAGGCACAAATCATGTCACATCTTACTTCCGTCTACGACATGCCAAAAGAAGGAAAGAGTAAGCTTTACATACCTCGTCCGCTTCCTAAGCTAATCCAAACTTAAGTCTCAGCTTCTCAAGATCTACAACATTATCGTTAGACACCAAGCATTAGTCATAAGCACTTAGTAATCCAATTCCAAACTAGCACTTTATCTACAGAAATTTGGGCAGCATTTCCCCTATAAATTCAACAACCCCGAGAATTCAACTCGGCCAATATCATCAACAACAATACCAACAACCATATTAACAATATCAATAATCCATTTCAAATGCATTCTAACATTAATAACTCTTTTCTATACAATTCGACGATATTTCATTCTCATTCAAATCAACCGCATACGATCAAACCAACATCAATATTCACACGTTCAAGTACTAATCCAAACCATTTAAACAAGATTCAAGAATACTTCCAACAATTCACAAAATATCCAAATCAGCCCATCCAACACATAATGCAGCCGAACCCTTCCAAGTTCAAGAAAACAACAACAACACATTTCTTTCTTTCAAATTCATCAACTACACCAAAAATCCACACTTTAGCAACATTATCTTCATCAATACAAGAAACTATATTTAATTCACATTAGCTTCCAAAACAAAATTTCACACACGATTTTATCTTCAACTTAATTCATTAAACCTTTATTTACATCATAGAATCCACAACACAACACAACAACCAAAAATACTAAATAAAATTTAGTTCATTCCTTGTCACAAAACAGCCCATACTCACGGCTCAACATCAACATACAAAGTTTCATGAATTTCATCCATTTCTACACACTATTCCCTCCGTTCTAATCCGTTAAAACTCCGAATAAACTTGTTAACAATGAAAAGGAACCTTAATCTTACCTTAAGTGTGCAGCCACCACGTCCACTCTCTTCTTCTTGGTTGATTTTTAGCTCAAATTGAAGGCAACGCGACGTACGACACTTTTCTCTTCATGGGCTTCGAATTCGGGGCGCGGATTTTGGTCAAAATTAGTTTTTCTCTCGGCTCTCTCTCTCTTTTTCTCCAGAATTTTCTGGGTGTTTTGGTATGAAAAATGAGGATAAAAGGCTGATATTTCATTTAAAAAGGTGTGGGTAATGGGCCTGACCCGGTTGGGCTCGGGTTGGGCCTGGCCCACTGACCTTTCTGCCTTAAAATATCTATATATCCTTATCCCGATGTCACATGTGAACCCACGACCTATGGTTGGAAAAATATTTCAATTATCTACAACTTTCATTCTGGAAGTTTTCCCAAATTCCAAACTCATAATACCGTTTTGGCCCCTCGAAGTCAGATCACCCGAAGACGTTTTCTTAAATCTCCCTTTTGGAGGGCTTACACTCATTTTAGCTTATGGGTCCTTCTTAGGACTTGCTCAACTTCACATGTACCACCTATATATCTCTTCATATGTCCTTTATAAAATCCTGACATGTGGGTCCCACCTTAACACACGGCCACTTTGGCCTTTTCATGAAATTTTTATTTCAACTTCTAGCCCCTAGTTTTCCTCAATATTTCCATCCAATAAAATCATAACGACTTGTACCTTAAAACAAAGTCAGAAAATAGCCTTGTTGTTAACTTGTCGCAACTAACTTAAAATGTTCCAACGTACAAAATACGGGATATAACATCCATCCCCTCTTTAGAACATTCGTCCTCGAATGTTCAACTAGTCACATATGATGTTGCAATCTCTACATGAATATAAGAAGGTGCTCAAATTATCCCAAGAAATACCTTAGCGTGACTTCACTAATTCTTAAGGTTTCCAACCACTCTGCATACTCCAATTTCCCTTAGGCTACTCTAGCTTCACATTTGTCTCTTATGTCGAAATTTATAGAACTTTTAGTACGCTTCCCAGGGGGTCACCCATCCTAATATTTCTCTCACCCCAAAGACGCTTAACCCTGAAACTTTGATAAAATCCGGTGTGTTAGTGCTGATATAATCGCACCCACCTTACTGCATGACCTTGATCATATAATCTAGAGCAAGTTGAGGTCTTAACATATTCCAAAACATTCTCGTAACGCATCTCCCTCCGAATTAGAAAGGATCTCTTACTCTTCCGACTACACAATTACTACCTTGGCCTTTTTAATCCTCAATATTTACCTTTCACCTATGTATATGACTACCTTTCATCCTAGATTTTCAGATTCCCAATGGTGGTGAAAACACCTTGGTTGCCATTACATATAAATACTTGGTTGTCAGTCCCTTTGGATTTTCGCTTGCCGCTATTAAGTAAT
The DNA here is from genome assembly GCF_029784015.1 of Lycium ferocissimum. NCBI lineage: Eukaryota > Viridiplantae > Streptophyta > Magnoliopsida > Solanales > Solanaceae > Lycium > Lycium ferocissimum. Next base: position 28,984 of record NW_026713565.1, on the reverse strand, counting down.
AATCTACAGCAAATGCACATACATGGAAAATTCCAATAAAGACTCATATACCTGTAGCCGATCGGTCTCTAGTCTGATCTGGTGGACAATAAGATGAAGTGTACTCCTTGTCATCATCTACCCACCATCTGCTCGTCTGGCCTTCATCATCTCTCTCATCTGAGTCCGAAGGATATAGATAACCAGGCAATTCTTGGTTTACTGACGGCCAGGATAAGAGGCTGGAGTAATCCGTAACACTCACCGGGGAGGCTAGTCTGACGTAGTGCTCCACCATAGGAGCAGCTGGTACGGCCTCTAGGATCTCCTCCTCTGATGTCCTAGACGAATACTCGGATGGATCCGTGTCTTAACTGTCCTCTGGGGGGTCCTCCTCCCTGGGAGTCAAAAACTCTGGAGGAATCATTGCTGGGTCCTCCGAGGGATCAGTCTCAATAGAATAACTGAGGTTCCTTCTACTCGGTCCTGGAGCCTGGGGTCCTGGATCTGAACTGGGGGCCTTCTTAGCACCCCCACTGTCTGAGGCTGATCTCTTCATCTCTCCTCAGCCTGTACTTACCTGCAGGAAAAAGGATCAGAAGCGGTATTTCCTAGACTCTGGATTTATCGCACGATCTAAGATAGAAAGAAAGGTCTTTAATCCTAAATGCCCTGCAGCCTCCTTTTTATAATTATGGCCGGCCTCACACCCATAAAGAGGACTCTACTGGACACGGTCTGTAGACAATCTTTAGGACGAACTGCTCTGATACCACTTTTGTCACGACCCAAACCGATGAGCCGTGACGAGTGCCTAACCACTACTGGCCAAGCACTCCTATGCTTGCATTTATTTCTCACTGACTATCTTAGGCCCGTACACAACTTGTATCTGAGCTGTACTGTCTTCTGGACAATCAACACAAGATATACCATATCGAAAACTCACAACCAACGTTTACATATACACATGCATACTGAGAGGCACGCCGCAAGACGATTAAGCCGTTATACATTTACATATACTGTACAACAAAACGAGCGCCGATGACGCTGCATAACAACAAGGCTACACATCACTGTCTACAGACCTCTATGGAAAATCGATCGCGAAAAAAGGACGGACAAGGCCCCGCCATACCCATATATGTAAATAACAAGATAGCATACCAAAAGCGCCGAAGCTCCGGATCGGTGGAGCGTACCGACCGCCGCGGAGGGTAGGTCCCTGCGATGTGGATCGTCGCAAAGCACCCGATCCCCGCGGGCATGAACGCAAAGATCCACAAGAGGGGACGTCAGTACGAACAGAGTACTGAGTATGTAAGGCATGAATTGTAGTACAATAAGACATATGGAACATAACATGAGATATAGGAATAACTTGTATATCTGGATGCCTCTTAGGGCGGATACCATGCATGCTTAGCTTTCTTAGAAAAACATTTCTTATACATGTATACATAAAATAGAACATATCATATTGCCGAGGAACGTCGGTTGTGATCCATTTAACCATCTCGCGTCCGGGATGATATCATGTCATATTATACCAGCAGATCAGGTGGCCATGTGTCTATAGCGCCTCACCCTTTTTCCCATATTCCCCATATACATATACATATATCATATAAGTAGCATGCATGAGAGCCCAAGGAACGCTATGATAGTATCGGAGTGACGTAAGGTCGGTAACCTCCGATTGTATTATGGAATTATCATCGCTCTATCTCACCTTGAAGGAACAATCATAGTAAGGTGAGACCAACAACAATGAATAAAATTAAGAAAGCGAAATTAGCTCAGTAATCTCATAAAAACCTCGATTTCATAACTTGAGACGTTCATCTATAAAAACACCATCATCATGCTCATTGTTGAGAATATTCTCACTTTTAACATCATCATTGTCATTGTAAAAACATGTTCGTCGCTGTTACCACAAGAGCTCACATAATCATAACCTTTAGTTTGGAAAATATGAGCATTTTGGAAAAACATTTATGGGTTATCGGGAAAGGAATCATGCTTTGGAGTCATAAACACCTAACTTTTGAAAACAAGAAAGATATGAAAACATTTATGAAGTCACAACATAGGGATCATGCCTCTGAAAGAACGAGACGAGACTTAACATACCTGTTTAGCCTCCAACGATGTACGCTTATCCGTCCGATCCCACAAGTCTACATATAATATCATTCATAATATGATTAGGCCCATTGTTATATACTTATTCTAAGCCTTTAAATAAGTCTTTCTAAAGTCTGTCAAAATTTTGGCAGCATCTCCTCTGTTTATATGCCTAGCCCGGAATTCCAACTCAGCAACCAACAACAACCACAACAATACCAACATTAACTATAATATTTTCAATGCCAAAATACTTCATAAACATCCCATATGGTGTTTGTCCCATATTTCCACCATAGAATCATTTTATAATAATATAACAGCTCCTTCTCCGTAAACAAACCCAGATTAACATTAATAGCAAGAGATTCATACCTTTCTCTCGATAATATTGCCATATCTTCGCTTCTCCACCTTGAGTTTAAGCCATAACGCGCTGCTATACAGTTTTGTAGTTGCAACTATACGCCGTCTGGACCGACATTTGGGAATTATACCTGGTTTTGGGCTAAAAAGTGGATGGGGGAAGTTTGAGGAAATTTCTGGAATATTAGAGAGGAATTTGGGTGGTTTGGGACGAAAATGGGGGCTAGCCCCCTTTTTATAACGGTCCAGGTTCTACGTGGACCGACTTAAAATTTGCTCAGCGCGATCGCGCTACCATGTGGTGCGTTCGCGTTGAGTTACTAGGTCCAGCCCTGCGCGTTCGCGCCACCTTCTGGCGCGTTCGCTCAGGGTTATTTCACTGCCCAGACAACCGATCTTAAAACGCTCATAACGTTTGATCCTGATATCATATGAGAGCTCACAACCTATGGTTGGAAACATATTTCAATTATCTACAACTTTAATTCTTGGTGTTTTTCCAAATTCCAAACTTATAACAACGTTTTGGCCTCTTCAAGTCAGATTGCCCGAAAACATTTCCTTAAATCATCCTTTTGAAGGGCTTATGTCCCTTTTCGGCTTAAAGGTCCTTCTTAAGACTTGCTCAACTTCCCAAGTACTACTCACATAATTTTTCTTATGTCCTTTATAAAAATGCCAGTGTGTGGGCCCCACTTGGGTTACCGTAACGAGGGCTTTTCGTTAAGTAACATAAGAACCGATTCACCTCACATGGTCTCCAAATGTCACATACATATATATCCTTATACTCAAATCACATAATCGTTGTCCCTAATATTTGTATGCCTTTACTCTTCTCTGAGCTTATACCAAGCCGCCTACAATCTTGGTAGAGCGATTTTTTTTTTCCAGGGTGTAACGCTACCAACTTGGCTAGTTCCAAGTCTTCTTAAACCTTCAAATCCCAAAACAGGAACTATACCACTGAAGTCCTTGCTGAGTAAAGTCCGTCAGAACCCAACTGATCACTATAAAGACCTCTCGCACAACAAATCCTCCTCAAATTTGTACTAAGCTTATTGTATATAATTATCCTGTCCAAATAACAAGCAAGAAAGTATCATCAAATCCACTAGAAAACCCTGACAAAGCTCGGTAAATCTGTCATACCTCAAATTTGAGCCGAAATGCTTCGAATCCTGAGATATCTTCCTAGACGTGTAATCATAGACCTTTACGCTTAACTCGAACAACGCTGACCCTGAATGAATGCACAACTCTCGAATATCACCAATAGTCATTAGAACTAACTCCGAATTTCGAAACCAACCACAGTCATACCACGCATAACAAATCATGTCTATCACTTTCAACTACACAAGTTGAGTCCTCGTCGAGTTACCAACTTAGTACAAAGAGCTAGACATTACGATTTTCATCTTCATGTTTCTCAACCTTTACCCGATATGCAAATTCGATATCAACCCGAACTTATCGATGAAAAACCTGAAGCCTCATACGATAATTATATAACATCAAACCTCTCATTGTATCACCTCGATTTACCCACAAATTTTCTGAAAGTACCCAATCTTACAACTGCCGCTCTAAATCTCACGCAATTACTCCCAAGTCTTTAATATCTAAAAGTGCATGCCCCAACTGTCCAGTCAATATTACTTGCAATCATACTGAATTACCACGAGTAGGGTCCCACCCCAAAAATATAACTCTAGCCACATATAATAGGAACTCCACAATCTTTTCTCTTAAAGTACGCTAACTCATCCACTGTAGAATGTTACGAACTTTCCAACGGTGTGCCACCAAGACATTTCTTATAATTCTCAACGTGTCGGTTCCCTGAAATATGCTTACTACGAACTACCGATCATGAATCTCATGGAATTTTCCTCATATCACTTAGTCCATTTCTGTAGACTTCCTTCGTTAAGCTCACGCAACAATCACAACTCATCTGAATATGCAAGACAACGATGCCATAAACTAAATATACTCAAGTAATCCCAAGATGTACCTCATTCTTATCGATTCACAATCAATAATACCTTTCTCAACTCGTCAATTCCCCAATTTCTAATCACTTCACAATCATCGATATTGTAATCAATCCTCGAATCCACTCCACCGAATACCACATAATCATAAGCTATGTACATTAACTGAATCACACCCGGAGATAATAGTAGGCCACAAACTCTATAAATTATAGTTTTCTTAACGCTTGCCATTCTAAATTGAACACTATCTAAATCTTGGATATTAGAAAAACAGTCTCACTAATATCCTCATGTATCCCACTGAATCGTCCTTACCCCAATTGCCTTACTCAATTCCTTAGCGGTATTAGTCCTCGAAGAATCACCTCTTACCTCAATTATCGAATCTGAATACTTCTAACCACTCGCATGTGAATCCCTCGTCTAATACCACATAAGCCGAGTAATAACAACATTATTAGTGGGATCTAGACAATTTTACATAATGAATACAAGGTTCCTAATCTTAGTCCACCACTGACCTCTAGTAGTCTATGACATAACCGAACATACCAACTCATCCATAAACTCTCAAGCCTAGTCTATACTGTATAATCGCAACTAAGTTCTCACATCACTAACTCTCATTTTAATGATTTCCTTTCTGCCCTTAACCTCGAAGACACCAACCAACCTCGTCGGCCACAGCCCTTACTGTACGTCATGATATAAAGCCCCCCGTAGTCAAAACACAACTCACATACTCATATTACCTCACCTCAAGTCATATGAACCTTAATTCCCTGAACCCGATAGCAAGATGCCTCATCGCAATCATTCAGTTCCCGTTTATCATTTCAAATCTCTTATCACTACCAACAAACAAACACTCAAATCCACTCGATCCTCTAACTAATAATCCATTAAAGCTAAATGAACCACCAAAACAATATCCATATTTCTCCTCCAATCTAAGTGACTCAACCAGTAACTCTTTAAGTCCTTAACTCATTGCATACACCCACATTTGAAGTCATTTCTATCAGTCGATTACTAACTCCTCATAAGTTTACAACCAAGTCAATTTACTGATCAACGATGTGCCCATAGCATTTACTTATTAACCGAGTAGTACTTTAACATCAACGAGCTTATTTTAAGAATAACTTTTGGCACCAGTCGCAACCTTATCCTGACAACCATGTCAGATACAAATTTTTCCCTTCCCAATATCTTAAAAAGTACTCATGTCCAAGATATTCTATAAAGTCTCACTTCGCTATGTGTTTTGCACAAAAGTCTTCCTTCATGTCCTTATTGTCAACATCTTTTATTTATAACCCACGATCACAATATGTTGCCCACATTCGATGGTCATCACCGAAGATACACTTGTTTTCATATACCAATGTCTAATACCCTACCGCTGCTGAATCGTCGACCCGCTATTGCTACACCAGTGTCATGCACACCATCATAAAGCCTTAACGAAGCTGTAGTTTTTCCCAAACCAATCATATTATCAAGCAACCCATTATTATCAAGCCATCAAGGCACTTATCATGTTACACTTCGTAAGTTTTGTAAATTGAGATTCACTAGGTGTTAGTTGCTCAATTGTGGACATTGGAGTTACCTCCAAGGATATATAAGATTATATGCACTTATCTTATGGTTATAAGGGTTTAAGTTCATATAATAAGCTAGGGAAGGATTGGAGGGCAAGTGAATCAAGAAAATTAAGTTTGTTGGACTTTGGAAAAAATACAAGGGGTAATTTTGGTCTAACTTGGAGAAAGAATATCTTTTAGTATATGAGGAGTTTTGGAGAAAAGCAAAAGCTTAAATTGATGTTCAGGAAGTCTAGTTTCCAACGCAACAAACCGTACATCGATCCAACCTTAGAATCAACCATGATGAGCCTTTTAAGAAGGACTGCTAGTGCAGGAATTTACTCTGCGCGAAGGCTCCTGGAGGTGGCGCGAACGCGTAGAAGACTGAGGGTTAACTCAGCGCGAAGGCGCCCCAAGAAGGCGCCAACGCGCTGAGCAACTTTTAGGTAGGTGCAGGCAAACTCTGGAATATTATAAAAGGGAGCTTACTGTTACACCTCTCGTTTTCATAGTTGGAAAACTTACGGCTACCTAGTCGAGTGTACCTTGGAATGGAGTCTGAACCCGAGATTTGTGATATTACGTATTTTACCCCGTGGATGGAAGTCCTAGTAGGTGACCTCGGCGATTTGCAGGGTTACACGTTGAACGGACAAAAAATGACGCAACGGACTGAATCAGGAAAACTGCAGGCTCCAGTCACCATCGACGGGCCGTCGATATGACTGAGATTTCTGAGCTGCAAAAGAAATTCGATGGGTCAGGTCGACGAGTCATCGACGTGTCGACGGTCCGTCAACCCGACCGTTAAACTGGACATCTAGAACCTTCTAATTCCAAGTATAAATATGAGAGACCACAACTTATTTATCATTTTTCCTCAACATCAGACCAGAGAAACCCTTGAAAATTTCTTCCCAACATATTTCTTTAAATTAGTGAAGATTAAGGTAAAATCTGAGCCCGTAAACCCGATCTAGTGAAGGAACAATATTATCTCTATGGTTTAATCAATTCAAGAAGCTTGGGAAGTGGAGTTGAAGTTGGGCTTTGAGATTTTAGACTCTTCAAGCATCGCAAACTTGGAAGGAGACGTAGAGTCGGCAAGTTAAGAAGACGAAAAGGTATGTAAGGCTAGTTCTTTCCTTTCGTAAAGGCATGACTCTTATATTCTCATTTTCTATCTATATTTCCATGACCTTCCTATATCCTAAAAGTTGATAATTTTTAAGAGTTTCCTGTGAGCTAGATATGAGGTATGTTCTATGATAATGATGGTGCTATTTATGGGCTTGATAAACCTATTTTATGATTTGACTTCCTTACCTCCCATGACCTTCTTACGTTCCGGAAATTATAAGCCTGTGCCTATTAAGAATTACTTATGACATGAAGATAAGAGATATATTACGAATATGATGATGATGAGTCTAAGTCCAAAGACCCTAGAGCTCGTGATATGATACTTCTACACAACTAATGATCTTTACATGATTCTTTGATGTTATTCATTATTTCTAGACCTACCTTACAATGCTAGTTCCTTCAAGGTGAGGTATGTGATTACAATTAATCCATAATGGAATCGGGGGTTCTCAACCTTACGTCACCCCAGTATAGTCATAGATTATCCTTGAATTCTAATGCAAGTTTTATGATAAGTCTATGATAAGGTTATGATAAGTATACGATGATACGATTCCACCATGCCTAGATAGCCGGACATGCCACTGCGAAGGTGGGCTGCATACGATTCCACAGTGTCTAGATGGCCGAATATGTCACCGCTAATGCGGGCTGCGTCGATGGTTACCCGGACGCGGGTTAACGATAATGGTATACGTGGTATGTATGATATGTGTTTTCTTTAAAGGTTAAGCTGGTTATATCTTCATCCCATGTTTTCATGATTTCTTTAATTATACCAGTATTATTCATGCCTTACATACTCAGTATAACGTTCATACTGACGTCCTTTTTTTTGGACGCCATGTTCATGCCCACAGGTAGATAGGGAGATCTGCAGATTTGTAGGAGCTATCAGCAGATTTACAGGAGCACTCCATTATTCCGGAGGTGCCATTTTGAGATATTATTTTGTGTACATATTTGGCCATGTCTTTATGTCTAGTACTCTAGTAGAGGCTCGTAGATACGTATGTGTGGGTAATAGAGGTTCCATGATGACTTCATGTATTCTTGTATATCATTTTTGTAGCCGTGAGGGCTTATGTATATAGACATGTGTTGCTTTAGAGATTATATATGTTCAGGGTGAGTATGAGGATTAGCCTAATGAGAGGTGCTCGGTGGTCATCTCCGGGTGCCCGTCATGGCCCCGTAGCCGGGTTGTGACAAAAGTGGTATAAGATAAGATTGGTCGGCGGAACAAAAGGATGACGAGTAGTGAATGCGAAGCATATGTGATGTACGTGATAGGGGTGTTAGGAACAAAGATGGAAGGGTAGGAACGAGTCAAATAGGAAGGAAGCCCACTAGAACAGTAACTCGATAAACGGAGGGTGGAAGAGAATCAAACCCTGCGGATCATATAATACTACGAGGAAATGTTAATTGGTGTCGTGAAGTGATTGAGACTTTTAATCAAGCTGTGAGAGCGGTGTGGCTAATTAAATTATGACCTGAAGTATGGAACCAATTATTGGCTAAGATATCTTATGTTTGAAGAGTGACTTTACACAACATCTTTTCAGAGAATTCTAAAAGGACCACATATTACCCTGTCATTAATATGTTGAGGTAGTAGAAGACAGTACTTCTATGGCAGTGTGAACTGATCAGAGGAGAATATGGAAGGAGCGACGTTGAATCTTAAGTTGTAGCTTTATCAAAAGGAAGTCAACGATACTCAATGTTTAGGACTATTGTCTTATGAATGAAATTATTCGAGAAAAAGGATGAGAATTAAGGAAAAGGAAGAAATAAGGTTTGATTGTGAATGATCAATGAACAGACTTTATATGTATGTCAAGACAACAACAAATGGAGTCGCACCCTCGGTGAGTTACGCAGTGAAGGTCCCAAGGAAAGATTATTGAGAAAGGGTGAGTCAAGAGATGGCGAGTTGGTGGGCGATACGGTATAAGGAGAATAGGGCGGTCATGAGCTACATCGATGAAATGATGAATACGCAGGACGATCTATGGGTCTTAAATAAAATTGAGGAAAGGAGCATAGGGCTAGAGGCAATTCCCTCATAGTTTGATAGTCGTGGCAACAAAATGGTAACCAAAATAGACCATCAAAGAAGTAGTCTTCGACCTTCCGAGGCAACGTGGCCGCTGAAGGCGTAAGAATGAGATAATACACGATATCGGCTATAGAATATAAGACGGGCGGAGAATCCAACATGGCAGTCGTACAACAATAAGGTAGATTACGAGGTAGAGTTAACGGATGAGCATATGATGGAAGAGTATTATTAATCCCAAGAAGATACATCACATGAGTACTGCGGCTTCGGTTCAAGCGTAAGATAGAAAAGAATAAAATGGTGTTTCCATATAATAAGGGCTCATACGAATGATTTTATAGCAAGGAGATACAGGCAATGAGAGTAAGAGTTGGACTAAAGGGGGGAAGTGAATGATGGACTGAGACGGGAAGTCAAGTGAAATAGCTACCGCAAGCAAGTTGCATGGATGCAAAGTTTCAATGTCGCATAACAATTTAGGAAGCATTATACAGTGAAAGCCTTAAAGGCAGAGTTAAAACTCAAAATTTACGGAAAGATGCGGTGCTAACAATAAGAGAGGGTCAAAATGAAAATGAACCATTTAAAAGCATGTAAATACTGTATGGTAGCAACCTACATTCAAAAAGAAAGGATGTGTATGATCATCTAGAAGAGAAGTTCATGGATTATGCGAGAATTTCAAGCTTAAAGTACCCAAACACGAAGAAATTAAGGCCGCATAGCAAAGTGAATGTAGTAAGATAGATTTAGATGAGAAACTGCAAGCGAGCAGTGAGGATAAAGAAGGAAATAAGGAGCAAACTCGTGTAAGACAATTTCGTAGTAGTAGTCAGGGATGAGGATGAGTCTAGCGCTGAAACAGGCATGGCAATTGTAAAGAATCACATAAGCTATCTATGAAAAACTTGTCAAAATGTTGGTTCTCTACCAGCGTCTGAAGATCGATACATTTTGAAAAGATTTGGGGAAGATTATTGAAAGATTTTATGAGAATTTTTGGCTGCTCTCTCAAATGGTTTTTGAAGTAGTGAGGGAAGGATTGATGTAAGATTGATGAAGATACTAGGAAAGAACGTGGAGGTAGAAAAAATGACTTGGGAAGCGGAAGAAAACATGAAGTCCAAATACCCGCAACTATTTCCACCCCCGGAAGAAAGCCAAGATGAGACATCAAAATTACGAGGTATATATGCTTTCTTTTCATACTTTTGGTCGTGTGTGGCCATACTTTATTGCTATTGTGTTGTAGCCCTGCGAGGCAATGTTATTATTGTCTATTGAGATAGGATGGTAGCGCCATATTATAGGAAAAACTCTGGCAAAATTTCTGTAGGATTACCGAGAACTTAATATTCGAGGACTAATGTTTTTAAAGGGGGGAAGAATGTTACACCTCTCGTTTTCATAGTAGGAAAACTTATGGCTACCTAGTCGAGTATACCTTGTAATGGAGTCTGAACCTGAGATTTGTGATATTACATATTTTACCCCATGGATGGAAGTTCTAGCAGGTGACCTCCGCGATTTGCAGGGTTACATGTTGAACGGACCAAAAATGACGCAACGGACTAAATCAGGAAAATCGTAGGCACCAGTCACCATCGACGGGCCGTCGATCATGTCGACGGTCCATTGATTAGGCCATCAATATGATTGTGAGATTTTTGAGCTGCAGCAGAAATTGGACGGGTCAGGTCGACGAGTCGTCGACGTGTAAACGGTCCGTCAACCCGACCGTCGAACCGGACATCTAGAACCTTCTGATTCCAGGTATAAATATGAGAGACCACGACTTATTTATCATATTTCCTCAACATCAGACCAGAGAAACCCTTGAAAATTTCTTCCCAACATATTTCTTTAAATTAGTGAAGATTAAGGTAAAATCTGAGCCCGTAAACCCGATCTAGTGAAGGAAAGATATTGTCTCTAGGGTTTAATCAAGTCAAGAAGCTTGGGAAGTGGAGTTGAAGTTAGGCTTTGAGATTTTAGACTCTTCAAGCATCACGAACTTGGAAGGAGACGTAGAGTCGGCAAGTTAGGAAGAAGAAAAGGTATGTAAGGCTAGTTCATTTCTTTCGTAAAGGCATGACTCTTATATTCCCATTTTCTATCTATTTCCATGACTTTCCTATATCCCAAAAGTTGAGAGTTCATGATTTTTAAGAGTTTCTTATGAGCTAGAGATGAGGTATGTTCTATGATAATGATGGTGATGATGGTGCTATTTATGGGCTTGATAAACCTATTTTATGATTTGACTTCCTTACCTCCCATGACCTTCTTACGTTAGGAAATTATAAGCTCCTCGTGCCTATTAAGAATTACTTATGACATGAAGATAAGAGATATATTACGAATATGATGATGATGAGTCTAAGTCCAAAGACCCTAGAGCTCGTGATATGATACTTCTACGCAACTAATGATCTTTACATGATTCTTTGATGTTATTCATTATTGCTAGACCCACCTTAATATGCTAGTTCCTTCAAGGTGAGGTATAATGATTATGATTACTCCATAATGGAATCGGGGGTTCTCGACCTTACGTCACCCCGGTATAGTCATAGATTATCTTTGAATTCTAATGCAAGCATTATGATAAGTCTATGATAAGGTTATGATAAGTTTATGATAAGTATACGATGATACGATTTCACCGTGCCTAGATGGCCGGACATGTCACCGCGAAGGTGGGCCGCATATGATTCTATCATGCTTAGATGGCCGGACATGTCACCGCGAAAGCGGGCTGCATACGATTCCACCGTGCCTAGATGGCCGGACATGTCACCGTGAAGGCGGGCTGCATACGATTCCATCGTGCCTAGATGGCCGGATATTTCACCGCGAAGGTGGGCTGCATACAATTCCACCTTGCCTAGATGGCCGGACATGTCACCGCGAAGGCGGGCTGCATATGATCCCACCGTGCGTAGATGGCCGGACATGTCACCGCGAAGGCGAGATGCATACGATTCCACCGTGCCTAGATGGCCGGACATGTCACCGCTAATGCGGGTTGCGTGCGATGGTTACCCGGACGCTAGTTAACGATAATGGTATATGTGGTAGGTATGATACGTGTTTTCTTTAAAGGTTAAGCAGGTTGTATCTTTATCCCATGATTTCTGTATTATACCAGTATTATTCATGCCTTACATATTCAGTACAATGTTCATACTGACATCCTTTCTTTTGGACGCTGTGTTCATGCCCATAGGTAGACAGAGAAACCGGTGCGGTTCGTAGCTGTCGGCGGTTTACGAAGCACTCCATTATTCCGGAGGTGCCATTTTGAGATATTATTTTGTGTGCATATTTGGGCACGACGGGGTATTGTCCCGTTTTTATGTCCAATACTCTAGTAGAGGCTCGTAGATACGTATGTGTGGGTAATAGAGGTTATATGATTACTACATGTATTCTTATATATCATTTTTGTAGCCGTGAGGGCTTATGTATATAGACATGTGTTGCTTTAGAGATTATATATGTTCAGGGTGAGTATGATGATTAGCTTAATGAGAGGTACTCGGTGGTCAGCTTTGGGTGCTCGTCGGTCAGCTCCGGGTACTCGTGATGGCCCCGTAGCTAGGTCGTGACACTTACCCCCTCCTTTCTCATCCAAACATTCCCAAGCCTATCCAAAATTCTAGAAATTTCCCCGTAACTTCCAATCATCAAATTTTAACACGAATTAAGTATAATCTCTGGATTTTCGTTCGGACAGGGTATAGTTGCGATTATAATATCGTATTGTGGTGAATCTTGGTTGGAATTCAAGGTTAATATTGAAGGTATTGCGGTTCTAGCGACAGTAAGGTATGAATCTTCCATTTTTGATATTGATTTAGGCTTATTTACAAAGGTAGAGCTATTAAATGATCGTATACCAAATTTGTTGGTTGATAAATGGAATAAACATCGTGTGGGATGTTTTATGGAATATTTTTTTATTGATGATGATGTTATTGGCATTGGTGGTGTTGTTGTTGTTGTTGTTGTTGTTGTGTTGGTTGTTAGTATTGTGATTTCGGGCTAGGGGTATAAACAGGGAAGATACTGCCCGAATTTTGGTATATTATAAAGGAGTTTGATTTAAAGACTTGGGATAGGAATATGACAATAAGTTTAATGGTAGTATGATTTCTCTTGAATGTAGATTTATGAGCTCGGGAGAATAAGCGTTAAGTTAAGTAGTAGGAGATCAATCAGGTATGTTAAGGCAAGTCCTTTGTTTTGAGCATGATTCCCTTTCTTGTGAACCCATACATGTTTCCATAATGTCCTTATTACCAAAAGCTAGAGATTCGGGATTCTTAGAATTCTGATGAGGCTAAAGATGAGTATGTTTTTATGATGATAATGATGACGATGATGATCATATTTCTAGAAATTCCAAAGTTTATGGTTTTGATGCTATTATGATATTTTTGAGCTTATTTCATGATTTTCTTGATTTCATTCATTATTGTTGATCTCATCTCATGATGATTGTTCCTCCAAGGTGAGATACAACGATGATAATTGTTCCATAAGATAATCGGAGATTACCGACCTTACGTCACTCCGATAGAGTTATAGCTTTTGTTTGAGCTCTCATGCATGCTTATGTTATGTATGATTACACCGGGCCTAGTTGGCCGAGCAGACACCACTACGGTGGGCGTAGTGGGCGGCTTATGGATATGATAATAACAGGTACCTATATGGCAGAGGGTCACCCTGTGAGTGGGCGGCGTGAGATGGTTACACCCGGACGCGGGCTAATGATTATGTTATATATGTATGAGAAATGTTTTTTAAAAGCTAAGCATGCATGATATACTTATGAAGACGATCGGATGTTCAGGTTAACTTTATCTCACGTTATGTTCCATATTTCTCCTTATGTTCTTTTCATGATTTACATACTCAGTACATTACTCGTACTGACGTCCTTTCTTGTAGACGCTGCGTTCATGCCCGCAGATAGATAGGTAGACGGACCTGATTCTTAGGAGCTTTATCAGCGGAGTATCAAAAAGGCTCCAATTATCCGGGCTATGACTTATTGGTACTACTCTTTTGTATACATAGACTTGGGTATGGCGAGTCACACTTAGTCCTTACGGATGCTTTGTATTCCTGTATAGAGAGGCTCGCGGACCGATGCATGTATTTAGATATTCCATAGTCTTATTAGTATGTGTAGATGTATAGTACTTAGGCAGCCTTGTTGCTTATGTTTATGGGCGTGCTTGTTGATGATTACATACAGATGTGCCATAATCTTATGATACATATCCTTGCAGAGTATGATGCATATGAGCTAGCTTATGGCCTCCCTAGAAATAATTATGAGATATATGCTTAGAGTGTTACATCCCGTACTTCTGAAGAAGCACTTGTTAAATTTAAGCGTAAGTATGTCGAGCTATGGCTAAGTAAAATAACTTTGGAATATATGAAGCGAAGCATTATTAAGTATATTTTATGATTAAAGGATGTATATAAGGAATACGGAAGATCTATAAGGAAATGAATAGAAGAAATTGAGTAGTATGACTTTGGAGAAAAGATGGGCAAGGTTTCGTACGATAATTCTGGTCCAACTTGGGGAAGGAATATCTTTTAGAGTATGAGCAGTTTTGAGGTGAAACAAAAGCCTAAAATGAATTTCATCGAGTCTAGTTTCCAATGCAACAAACCTCTCGTCAATACGACATCGTAGTAGAGAGCTATGGACGTTATAAGTTAGGCTGACCGAGCAGAAACGCTGCTACGGTGCTGCTACAGTACTGACTTGCTACAGTACTGCTACAGTGACCCAACCCGAATTTGACCCACTATTTAAGGACCAAATCTGATCCTAAATCTCATTTTTCAGCCCCAAAATACTCCAAATATTTCCCAAATGTTCTAGAAAATTCTCCCAACTTTCGTTCAATAGATTTTAACGCAAATTAAGTGAAATCCCCGAATTTAAGTTCGGACAACACATAGCTGCGATTATAATATCGAATTGCGGCGAAACTCAGCTTCGATTCAAGATGATAATCGAAGATATTGCAATTCTATCAGGTGAAAGGTATGAATCTTTCCTTATTAGTATTGATTTAAGCCTATTTGCGGAGGAAAAGTTACTAAATGAGCGTATAATGAATTTATGGGTCGAGAAATTGGATAAAACATCGTGTGGGATGTTTATGGAATATTTTGGTGTTGATAATATTTTTGTGGAGGTTGGTATTGTTGTTGTTGTTGATTGGTTGCTGAATTGTGATTTCGGGTACGGGCATATAAATAAGTTTAAATGTTGGTTCACCCGGTCCAGGTAAGCACCGGGTGCTGGTCGCGGCCCTCCAGATTTGGGGCGTGACAAACTTGGTATCAGGCTTGATTCTGTCCTTGGGTTTTCTACAAGTCGTGTCTAGTACAGTCTTTTTTATGGTGTGTTGCGCGCCATATTTATAAACAGGAAGCTACAGGGCATTTAGGATGGTTACTCTTCATTCTTATCTTAGATCGTGTTGTAGAGCTAAGCCATAGGATATCAAAGTCCCTTTGATTCTAACTAATATTTTGGGTTGTGGATGACTTGATTGATTATACAGCTTGGAGAATTTGATGAGAATTGAAGTTTGTTGACCCGAAAAGTATGTTCCCTACTTATTGATATTGATGTATATGGACGACTAGTATATGAGCGGGATGCCACTTGTATTTGTGATTACCCTGAGAGACATTGAATGTTTTTTCTGGGCTGTGTGCAGGGTTGAGATAGTAAGAATTATAGAGAAAACTCTGCCGAAATTTTTACAAATTGAATTGTTTGAATGTCTATGCCATAGAGAAAGAGTAAAGGGAAATGTCATAACCAGACGTTTGGTAAGCTATGTGTCACACCCCACCCTTGGTAAGGCGTGATTGGCACCGGCGCCTTCGAGGAACCGAGCGAACCAACTTGTAACTCTGCGTCCTTCATATCTCGAATGGTAAAATAAGGATAAGGGCTAAATATGAACATTATATCATGCACAAGTATATGTACAATGGACCCGTGATGCCGACATTACTACTATCACACTATGACTAAGGAAATTTGTACACGGGAGCGTGCTGCCTCTATGAACATGACTGAAGGATATACGTCAGGACAGGGCCCCCGACATACCCTCTTATCACAAAAAAACATATACAACTCGGACTCGGCAATTCTCTAGGAAGAAGTGGAGCTCACCAATCAAAACTGGTACCTGAAGGCAGCCTACGATAAAAGATCCTTGTCTCGTCTATCTATACCTGCGGGCATGAAGGCAGCGTCCACAAGAAGGGACGTCAGTACGAGCAATGTACTGAGTATGTAAGGAATTAATAGTAGTACGATATCAGAATGAAGATAAGATAAGATAAAGTAAGTAATTATACACCGTACTTTTCTTAAGATCTCTGTTATGTAAACTACCCGTCAACAGGAAAAACATTTCATACACATCCATACATACATATTCATTCACATACACTTACTATATATACATCTATCATATTCGTACCCAGCTCTTTCGGGACTCCGTGTCATCTTACCCGGCCCTTTCGGGACTCGGTGTCATCTTACACGCCCTTTCGGGACTCAGTGTTATCTTACCCGGCCCTTTCGGGACTCGGTGTTATCCCCAACTGATCAGTGGGAGTGCAATGCATACATACATACATATACATAAAAATGCATAAATGAAATCAACATCATCATTAGCATTATCATTATCACTATCACTATATCCTACCTTAAAAGATCAACTATCTTAAGGTGAAACCGATAATGTCATGAGAGTATCGAGAACCATGAACTTAGATCGCATTAGAAATAGAATCGTCATCGCTATATCTCACCTCGAAGGAACAAGTATTATGAGGCGAGATCAATCTCAAAGAATAGTCTCAAGATCATGAATAGGCTCAATAATATCGTAAGGATCATGAGATTCATAGGCTTCTAGCATTTGTGGAAGCAAGGATATTATGGATATGGCACCAAGGTTTATAACAAAATAATCATGCCTTTAGAAAGAAAGGGTTTAGCCTTAACATACCATTTTGGTCGCCTTAACTTTAACTACTCAAGGCTTGTCTTAGTCCTTCAAATAAATCTTTCTAGAATCTGCCGAAATTTCGGCAGCATCTCCCCTGTTTATATGCTTAGCCCAAAATAGTAATTCAGCAACCAACAACAACAACATCAATACCAGCATTAATCATAATATTCTCAACACCAAAATACTCCATAACATCCCATATGGGGTTTATCCCATATTTCCACCAACAAAACTATTATACGGTTATTTGACAGTTTTATCTCCGTAAATAAACCAAAATAAACATTAATAATAGGAGATTCATACCTTGCTCCTGATAATATCGCTATATTTTCACTTTTCCCACCTTAAACTTGAACCACGCGCGTCACTATACGATTCTATACTCGCAACTATACGTTGCCCGAACCGGAATTCGGGAATTATCATTGATTTAGGCTTGAAATTTAGGTTTGGAAGTTGGGGAAATTTCTAGAGGATTTTGGAACAATTTGGAAGAGTTCTTGGCTGAAAAAGAGGGGGCAATCCCCTTTTATATTAATTCAAATTCGGGTGGGAGGTCACTGTAGCAGTACTGTAGCAGTACTGTAGCACGCGTTTCTGCTCTTTCGGCTGAACTTGTAACGTCCATAATTCTCTGCTTTGATATCATATCGATGAGTGGTTTATTGATTTGGAAACTAGACTCGACGAACTTCATTTTAGGCTTTTGAAATACCTTAAAACTCTTAATATACTAGGATATATACCCCTCCAAAGTTGACCCAAAATTCTGTCAACTTTTTTCGAATTTTCGACAAATTTATATTCTTTGATTTGCTTGGTCCCGGAGTTTCCCATAGCTTATTATATGAACGTAAACCGTCATGACCATAGGATTAGTTCGTATAATATCATATATCCTTGAAGGGTACTCCAGTATCCATACTTAGAACGTCCAATACTTACAAATTTCCACGTACGAAACTACGGGGTGTAACATTCTCCCCCCCTTAAAAAACATTCGTCCTCGAATGTTAAAGTAGAGTTCGCACTGGGGTAAATGTCTGTGTTCTTACCTGCACTCACTGGTAATTACTTTTCTTCCTTTGCCGTTTGCACTTTTATATGATACATACTTTCATTCAGAATTTCTTGTTCTCACCGATATCCCCTAACTTCGTCTTCTTAGAGTTTAATTCATTCTCATTCCTTCCTTTTTGATATCCTCAAACTAGTCATATCACAGCATCCTTTGCTTTCCATAGTAGTCAAATTAATCCTTGCGATACCTTATTTATCAATCAGTTTAACACCGAAATTTTCGCTTAACTCCTCTTGCCCTTAGTTGGACTTCTTGCACTTGCGCTTGCTGACGGTAGCTATTGTACTTATATCAAATGTCTCAAATATCTTCCTTAAGGATTCCTTCCTTCAACTCACCCTTAAAGTTTCCGATTCCTTAGTTCGGCTAATAAATTAGGAGTGAACTCTTAACTAAGGGTCTTTGTCCTGTAGTGAATTCAAATCGCTTCATTCTTTCCTTATCTGTAACCTCCATTCCTCCCCCCCCCCTCCCCCCCCTTTTAAGGGAAGCCATTATTTTACTTGTTCCATGAGGGTTCATTGTCACCAACTTGTTTCGACCAAACGCAATATCATTTAATTATTTTCTTTGGGGTTCTCCCTTTATTTTTTTGATCTTTGTCTGACTCTCACTTAATAAGTCTAATGCACTTATCTGTTGTTTCGGTTTATCAGTCAAGCGGATCTCTTAATTCGTTAAATGCTCGTCTCCTTTATTTATATCCTTGAATCCTTTTCTTGCAATCTTATCTCCGTCTACTTTCATGACTTCTCCTTGCATTTCCTTAGCTCATCTTGCTTCATAGGTCACTATTACTTTTTGATTGCCCCATTGTCGGGTGTCATAATTCCTCCAATACCTTATCCAGTCAATCCTTGTCTTCGTCATGAAATACCTATAAAGTGCACCCTGTCATTCACTTCTCGTTTCCCTTTACGATATCATAGCTTGCTCGTATGTATGTCTATTCCTCATAGTTTCGTCATGTTTCCTTTGTAATCATATCCTTATTTCAAGTCCACTGTCTTATGCCATCACTGTCTACCTTTGGCCAACCTTAGTAATTTATTAAACTTTCTCTTATTGTCGATGGTCACATAACTTCCTTTAATCAATTCATAACCGCAGTTTCTCGTACTTCTGTGCTCCTTGATTTCCTTTGTTGTTAAGGTGCTCTTTCCCGTCTGCCACTTAATAATATCTACCTAGAAGTCTTGCAAAACATTCCACTATGAGTACAAACCCATCTTGATCTCGTATAGATGTATATATACTTATAGGGTGAAACTTTCCCGTACTCATTAACTTCGTTCTCCATATCAGTATTTCTTTGTTACCTCTTACTAACCAATCTAATATATAAATCGTAATACCTTATTTGAGTTCCTGATGTCAACTTTCTTTATGTTTCTAATAGGTCTCAATCCTCTGAAATCTCGGATGCAACTCATTCCAATTTCTTTAACTGCTAATCATCCCCCCCCCCCCCTAGGGTTTCTCCTTTAAATTAAATTAAAATCATTCTAAAACTTCTCCTTGAAAGCGTCTCATAGTTGTTCCTTCAATCATGACTTACCAAACGACTGATGGTCATATTTTTCCTTTACTCTTTCTCTATAAACATGCAAACAATTCAATTTGTGAAAATTTCGGCAGAGTTTCCTCTATAATTCTTACTACCTCATTCCTGTACACAGTCCAGAAAATACATCCAATGCCCCACAGAGCAATCACAAATACCCATAATATCTTGCTCAAGTTCTTATATCAACGTCTATCCATATGAATAAAACAAGAAACATACCTTTCGAATGAACAACTTCAATTCTCAGCAATTATCTCGTGGCGGCATAATCAACTGCTTATCCATGATCAAAACATTTGGGGTTAGAATCAGGGACATCATATCCTATGATTTAGCTCTATGGCATGATCTAAGATGAGAAAGAAGGGTCAATCTTTCCTAAATGCCTTGCAGCCTCCTGTTTATAAGTGTGGTGCACTGCACACCATAAACAAGACTCTGCTAGATACGGCTTGCAGACAACCATAGGACAACACTCGCTCTGATACCACTTTGTCACACCCCACCCTTGGTAAGGCGTGATTGGCACCCGGTAACTTATAACTCTCGTCCTTCATATCTCGAATGGTAAAATAAGGATAAGGGCTAAATATGAACATTATATCAAGCACATACTCGGTACATTTTCGTACTGACGTCCCTTTTGCTGGGGAGGCGCTGCATTCATGCCTGCAGTTACAGATCAACAGATTGACAAAACTACTCAGTAGACAAAAAGACTTAACATCCGCTGGTGGTGAGCTCCCTTTTGTTCGGAGTTGCCAGGTCTATGTGGAGTCTTTCTTCTGTGTTTATGGACGACGGGTGATCCGGAGCCGTGTCCTGCCCATGACTCAATTATGCTTCTTTAGAGGCTTGTAGACACATGTACAGTACAGTCAGTCAGTCCGTGGCCCTGTGGCCCATCCTTTGATGTATAGTTACTTATGAGAGTCGTTTGAGCGCCGCATATATTTCAGGGCGGCGGACCGCATACAGTTACGTTTTGTTTCTTGAGAAGGCGGCCAGACCGCAGAGAGTTATATGCATATATCTATGTTGGGATTTTTGTTAGTATAGGTGGCCACTTTAGGCCTATCCACGTTCTTAGCTAAATGTAAGTTTAAATGTTGGTTCACCCGGTCCAGGTAAGCATCGGGTGCTGGTCGCGGCCCTCCAGATTTGGGGCGTGAAAAACTTGGTATCAGAGCAGTTCTGTCCTAGGGTTGTCTACAAGTCGTGTCTAGTACAAAGGTTGTGTATGGTGTGTTGCGCGCTATATTTATAAACAGGAAGCTACAGGGCATTTAGGATGGTTACTCTTCTTTCTTATCTTAGATCGTGTTGTAGAGCTAAGCCATAGGATATGAAGTCCCTGATTCTAACCCCAAATATTTTGGGTTGTGGATGAGCAGTTGATTATACAGCTTGGAGAATTTGATGAGAATTGAAGTTTGTTGACCCGAAAAGTATGTTCCCTACTTATTGATATTGATGTATATGGACGACTAGTACATGAGTGGGATGCCACTTGTATTTGTGATTGCCCTGAGAGACATTGGATGTGTTTTCTGGGCTGTGTGCAGGGTTGAGGTAGTAAGAATTATAGAGGAAACTCTTCCGAAATTTTTACAAATTGAATTGTTTGAATGTCTATGCCATAAAGAAAGAGTAAAGGGAAATGTCATAACTAGACGTTTGGTAAGCTATGTGTCACACCCCACCCTTGGTAAGGCGTGATTGGCACCCGGCACCTTACAGGAACCGAGCGAACCAACTTATAACTCTCGTCCTTCATATCTCGAATGGTAAAATAAGGATAAGGGCTAAATATGAACATTATATCATGCACAAGTATATGTACAATGGACCCATGATGCCGACATTACTACTATCACACTATGACTAAGCTGTACACAGGAACTGTCTGCAAAGCCTCTATGAACATGACTGAAGTATATACGTCAGGACAGGGCCCCCGACATACCCTCTTCTCACAAAAAAACATATACAACTTGGACTCGACAATGGTCCAGGAAGAAGTGGAGCTCACCAATCAAAACTGGTACCTGAAGGCAGCCTACGATGAAAGATCCTCGTCTCGTCGATCTATACCTGCGGGCATGAACGCAGCGTCCACAAGAAGGGACGTCAGTACTAGCAGTGTACTGAGTATGTAAGGCATTAATAATAGTATGATATCAGAATGAAGATAACATAAGATAAAGTAAATAATTATACATCGTACTTTTCTTAAGATCTCTGTCATGTATACTACCCGTCTACAGGAACAACATTTCATACACATCCATACATACATATGCATTCACAAACAGTTACTATACATACATCTATCATATCCGTACCCGGCCCTTTCGGGACTCGGTGTCATCTTACTCGGCCCTTTCGGGACTCGATGTCATCTTACCCGGACCTTTCGGGACTCGGTGTGATCTTACCCGGCCCTTTTAAGACTCGGTGTTATCTTACCCAGCCCTTTCGAGATTCGGTGTTATCCCCAACTAATCAGTGGGAGTGCAATGCATACATACATACATATACAGAAAAATGCATAAATGAAATCAACATCATCATTAGCATTATCATTATCACTATATCCTTCCTTAGAAGATCAACTATCTTAAGGTGAAACCGATAATGTCATGAGAGTATCGAGAACCATGAACTTAGATCGCATTAGAAATAGAATCATCATCACTATATCTCACCTCGAAGGAACAAGTATTATGAGGCGAGATCAATCTCAAAGAATAGTCTCAAGATCATGAATAGGCTCAATAATATCGTAAGGATCATGAGATTCATAGGGTTCTAGCATTTGTCGAAGCAAGGATATTAAGGATATGGCACCAAGGTTTATAAAAAAAGAATCATGCCTTTAGAAAGAAAGGGTTTAGCCTTAACATACCTTTTTGGTCGCCTTAACTTTAACTACTCAATGCTTGTCTTAGTCCTTCAAATAAATCTTTCTAGAATCTCCAAAATTTCACGCAAAGATCTCCTTGTTTATATGCTTAGCCCAAAATAGTAATTCAGCAACCAACAACAACAACATCAATACCAGCATTAATCATAATATTCTCAACACCAAAATACTCCATAACATCCCATATAGGGTTTATCCCATATTTCCACCAACAAAACTATTATACGGTTATTTGACAGTTTTACCTCCGTAAATAAACCAAAATAAGCATTAATAATAGGAGATTCATACATTGCTCCTGATAATATCACTATATCTTCACTTTTTCCACCTTAAACTTGAACCACACACGTCTCTATACGATTCTATACTCACAACTATACGTTGCCGGAACCGAAATTCGGGAATTATCGTTGATTTATGCTTGAAATTTAGGTTTGGAAGTTGGAGAAATTTCTAGAGGATTTTGGAACAATTTGAAAGAGGTCTTGGATGAAAAAAAAAGGGGCAAGACCCTTTTATATTAGTTCGAATTCGGGGGTCATCGTAGTGGCGATTTCCAGCAGTGTCAGCATCGTAGCAGTACGTAGCACGCGTTTCTCGCTTTCTATCGCCGAACGTGTAACGTCCATAATTCTCTGCTTCGATATCGTATCGATGAGCGGTTTGTTGCGTTGGAAACTAGACTCGACGAAATTCATTTTAGGCTTTTGAAACACCTTAAAACTCTTAATATACTAGGAGATATACCCCTCCAAATTTGACCCAAAATTCTATCAACTTTTTCCAAATTTTTGACAAATTTATTTTCTTCGATTTGCTTGTTCCCGGAGTTTCCCATAGCTTATTATATGAACTTAAACCGACATGACCATAGGATTAGTTCGTATAATATCATATATCCTTGAAGGGTACTCCAGTATCCATACTTAGAGCGTCCAACACTTATAAATTTTCACGTACAAAACTACGGGGTGTAACACTATGAGTGAGTAAACAATTATGAGACGCTTTTAAAGAGGAGTTTTAGAATGATTCTAATTTGAATTAAGGGATGAACCCAGGAGGAAAGGTAATTAGTAGTTAGAGGAACTGTAATAAGTTGCATTCAAGATTTAACTTCAAGGGGACTCTGAGTATTCGATAGTTGGTACTATTTTGAGAATCGTTATGACCAAGTTACTTCTAATACTAATGACGACCTCAGACCCAGGAATGAGAAGTGGATATGTAAGTTGGGCTACAACTATGATTGCCTTCTGGATTATTTATATAATTCCTAATATGCAATGTTGTTGACCGATTAAAGAAATGAAGATCATACCAACTTTAGGCAATAGTTGATCCTTATGAGAAAATCGTTATGACCAAGTTACTTCTAATACTAATGACGACCTCAGACCCAGGAATGAGAAGTGGATATGTAAGTTGGGCTACAACTATGATTGCCTTCTGGATTATTTATATAATTCCTAATATGCAATGTTGTTGACCGATTAAAGAAATGAAGATCATACCAACTTTAGGCAATAGTTGATCCTTATGAGAATGTTTCACCTTGATTTTTTGTCTCAGACGAATGTTGTGAAGGTCACTTGGCGACAGAAAAATCAGAGTGATATTGGATTATGAAAAAAAAAAGTAGAGTAGGTGTTCGAGTGGAGATTGTTCATTAAGGCTATATTGCCAAAAACTCATAATCAGGACTTAGAAAAATATGCTAAGAAGTCCTACAAATTCAGACATGCGAAAGGTATGAGAAATCAGAATAGCTACGGAAATTGGAGCATATGAGCTCGACGATTAGAATTTCAAAATGATTGTAAGGCAGAGTCCGCTTAGGGTCAAAAAGAGAGAGAGGGAGATGTAATAAGTCGCGGACTCGGTGACGGAATTAAAAAAGCAAAGGAGTATTTTGTAAGTAAGATATTGAAAAGCGACGCAAATGATAAGTCATGAGTGGCTACGTTAAATATTATCTCAGGCTCCTTATGATCAATCTTATGATGTGCTAAAGGAATTGATTGGGCCGATATTGAAGCAGCAAGGTAGCAAGTGCAGTAAGCATCGAGATTGGTTTCTCGAATATTAAAAAGTTAGATAATCATGATGCAACAATATCGGGGAGAAGAGGAATAGGTATGCATAAGAGTAAGGGAGAAGATTGTGATGTCAAGATAAGAAAAGAAACACGTAGCAGGAGAAATATGTTCCTAGTAAGATCGAGCAAAGTATCCGAGGGAAGTGGTTAAGGCGGCGAGAGATGTAAAGCCATTCGGATAAATTTTCTTAAAGTAAACGAGCAGAAGGATAGAGTGTGGCAAAAGGTGATAAAGGGCAAATGCGAAAAATCCCGAAACAGATTTGCAGATAGGATCGAAGTATAATAACGATTGATATGGATGTAACCGAGGAAGAATAATCAGATTTTAAAAAGTGTCAAGGGATGATTTCGACTTTACAGCAATCTTGGAGGGGTAAATATGAATACATATTGATACGCTCACCTAGAAAATGGAAAGCGCCCCCAAGAAATGATCTTTGCAATAGAACGTATTTGTACTTATAAAGGGAATGTTCTACGTACTCCCATGCAATTTTTATAGAATGGTAAAGGGAAAAGGGCATTTATTGAGTAAAAGGTAAATTCAGGGAACTATAAGGATAAGAGTAAGAGAAGGCGTGTTAATGAATTGGTTAAAGAAGGACGCGATTAATAAAGTTCACAAAAGCTGTGTTTGGCGTAAGAAGCATCGATGCCATAAAACAATGGTCTTGACAGTGAGTGCAGATACGATACTAAAGGAAATAGGATGAATATGCGTAGGATATACATGAATATGAACAAGTTACAAGATCGAAAAGGAAGTCAAGAAAGGGATAAAGGGAGGAAGAAAAAATATATTTTATGGGTATTTATTATTAGGACAAGGATCGACAAGATATCGGAGGAACCAAGACATCCGACTATGGTACAACCACTTAGTAAAGAAGAATTACGTATGAGTCAATGGGTATGAAGGAGTGGGGTCGTGGGAAATAGATGTGATAGTACATTGACTTACGATGGTATTGAAAGAAGAAACCTATTTGGTTGGTTAAAGGATAAGGTCCGCCGAGAGAGGGAAACAAGACAAAAGCCTTAAATCGCAAAGGTAACAGGAAATGAGTATCTAAGAACTTTAGATATATCTATGCGACCGATAAACTCAAACAACAAATAGGTATGCCGTACTCATGGGAAGACTTATCGTAAAAAAAATTAAGCGAAGGCTAAGAGTCAAAGAAGAACCTCTTCAAAGAGGTAATAAAGAGATGACGGGTCTGATTGGAACAATGCTAGTGACAATGAACTCTCATGGAACGAGCAAAATAATGGTTCTTCTAGGAAGGAAATGTCTATGATTAAAACTTGCAGACAAAGGAAAGAGTGAAATGATTTGAATTCGCTGCATGATAAGGATCCTGGTTCCCATTTAGGCAAATTTCCAAATTTATCCATTTATTAGCTGGATTAAGGGATTAGCAACCCTAAGAATAAATTGAAAGAAACGGATCCTTGAAGAAGAGATTTGAGATACTTTTGGAGTAGGTACACACCATCGATAGCCGTACTAAGCATAAGAAGCCTTATCAAGAGCAAGAGAGAATCAAGTAAAGTGTATGGATGAAAGGAAATTTCGGCGTGACATTAGCTAGAAGATAAAATACCACAAGGATCGATTCAGTTGCTATAGAAAAGCAAGGGATACTACATTACCAGTTTCTGAGGTTATCCTTAAGGGGGGAAGAATAAGTTAAATCCCAAGAAGATGAGGGCACAACATCCGTGGAAGCGTAAGAAGGCCACGCGGAGATCAAAAAGAAATGGATTAAAAGCATATCGGGGATAAAAGGGGAAGATAAGACCAAAATTGATAAAAGTATATGATAAGTATTGGGTAACGAGATACGCATGGATGTAAACGATGAAGTCGACAGACAACGAGGATGATAAAGTATGAGGAGTTAGTCATGCATTGATACGAAAAAGAGATGACCGTGAGTACGAACAAAATTTTACCCACAAAATAAGGAGGATAGTACCCAAGAATTGATTTGGCAAGGAATTCGGTGAACCCGGGAATACACCCATTGATCGCAAATCAACAATAGTCAAGAAACACCAAAGGAATTGTGAAACTATGAATATAGAGTCTACATGTACGTGAGGACGATGAGCTAGTAATTGCACAAGAAAGAACTGTATATGTTAAGAAGAAACTATATTATTGCTCATATAAAGGAATCAAGGAATCCAAGGAAGATTAATCGTCAGAAACTGAGGTGCTCCAGTATAAGGAATTATCGAGTACTGTTACCGCAAGAAGACCGGAAAATGCCACAAATTCATGGTAAGAAACCCAAAAGGGGTAGTGGAATATTAACTGCTGAAAGCGTAATCAATGCCAACGCAACCGAACAATATACGTACGAGAGATAGTAGTTATTTCACAGTTATAAGCTCTGCTAATACAACTCAAGCATCAACCGGGAAATAAAGAGTAAAGCTCGCAGTATTTTCTTAGGAACTTCGGTGATGATAATTAAATATCGTGTTGATCACTATTTACATGAATTATGGGGTTAATAGATAAGTTATCGAAAATCGTCGTTGCATAACGAGGGAAGATTAAATGGACCATAAGAAAGGTTTCAACCCCGAAATGAATAAAGGAGGACTGTCGCTTCAGAAAATGATACAAACGTCCTAAGTCTATAAATTATAGTCAGGATTATTAATCTAAGGTGTATAGCCTCCAAGGAACCGCGAAGAGGATCATAAGTTGCATAGTTCGAATAAGTTCGGGGACGGAATGCGGAGTAAGACTAAGTAAGTCAAGTCAATACCAAAGAACACCGATGAGAATATTGACAAAGAATATCGTAATGAGTTTCTATTTAACATTCGAGACGAATGTTCCTAAGGGGAAGCGGATGTTACATCCCGTACTTCCGAAGAAGCACTTGTTAAATTTTAAGCATAAGTATGTCGAGCTATGGCCAAGTAAAATAACTTTTGGAATATATGAATCGAAGCATTATTAAGTATATTTTATGAGTAAAGGATGTATATAAGAATACGAAGATCCTATAAGGAAACGTAGCAGAAGAAATCGAGTAGTATGACTTTAGAGAAGAGATGGGCAAGGTTTCGTACGATAATTCTAGTCCAAATTGGGGAAGGAATATCTTTTAGAGTATGAGGAGTTTTAAGGTGAAACAAAAGACTAAAATGAAATTCTTCGAGTCTAGTTTTCAATGTAACAAACAACTCGTCGATACGACATCGGAGTAGAGAATTATGAACGTTACAAGTTAGGGTCGATGTGAGCAGAACGTCGCTGGTGCTGTCGCTATAGTACCTACTTGATACAAAGACCGTCGTTAGTTGACCTCGACCCGAATTTGACCCACTATTTAAGGACCAAATCTGATCCTAAATCATTTTTTTTCAGCCCCAAAATACTCCAAAAATATTTCCCAAATGTTCTAGAAATTTCTCCCAACTTCCGTTCACTAGATTTTAAAGCAAATTATGAAATCCCTAATTTAAGTTCGGACAACACATAGTTGTGATTATAATATTGAATTGCGTAAACCGCTTGATTCAAGGTGATAATCGAAGATATTGCAATTTAGCAGGAAAGGTATGATCTTTCCTTATTAGTATTGATTTAAACCTATTTTCTTATGAGGAAAAGTTACTAAACGAGCGTATAATGAATTTATGGGTCGAGAAATTGGATATAACATCGTGTGGGATGTTTATGGAATATTTTGGTGTTGATAATATTGTTATTGAGGTTGGTGTTGTTGTTGTTATTGATGGGTTGCTGAATTGTGATTTCGGGCTGGACATATAATGTCACGACCCAATCGGAGGTCGGACGAGCACTGCCACGCCCACCCGGCACCCCCCCCCCCTTTAAAATGCTTATACATCAATCCAGGGAGCCACTTAGTTTAAAACATGCTTTTTTATTCATCATCATT
>NW_026713564.1:0-36388 GCF_029784015.1 Lycium ferocissimum | reverse complement strand
ATACATATAACATCCCCGAGATTCATACTCGGCCAAAACAACAACAACCATACCAACAATAATATAAACAACATCAACAATCGACTAAAAACGCATTCTAGCGCAAATAGTCTTATTTTCCAAATAATGCAACAACTCCAAGTCCAACCTTATACTTACAACCCAATATCAATATGTTCATATTCACATACTAATTTAAGATCATTCAAACATAAATCAAGAGCATTCCAAGCTATATATCCAATTTTCAACAATTCCGTCAATTTCCATATTCAATCAAAATTCTCATATATGCAACGAGACCATTCCAACGCATTTTCTACTTACTAATTCATCTCCAACAAGCCACTTATATTTAATTCAACTCAATTCAATTCTTTTCAAAGCAATTCAATACAATTCCATACAATTCAATATAACTTAATACAATTTAATTCACATGATATTCAACAATACCATCAATATACTACTTACCCATATCTTCCAATTTATGAAACAACAACAACAACATTTTTCCTTCTTTCAAATTCAATCACAACAACCCAATTTTCATTCCTCCAAACCATTAAATCTTTATTCTAACATCATAGAACCTACCATAATAACAATTTCCATTCTAAATAAAATCAATTCACCACGCCCTTCCACAATCTATCATTCGGCCAACATACCCCACATGTATATTTTTCATGAAATTCCAGCTTCTACACTTAACAACAACAACCAACACACAACACAACATATACAACACATGCACACACCCACGGTTTGCCCTTATGGTCACGGCTACACACACCCATGCTTCCATCACATGTATTCCATCCTTTTTCATACACCACAACATACAACATCCATATATAAAAAGAGGATGAACTCTTACCTTTTTTTTTACTTGAATTCTTCACTTGGCTACAATTGAAAACTTGCCAAGGTTGTTGTTTTCCTTGCTCCAAGGGACCTTCCACTATGTTAAGAACTCTCCAAGGAATTGTTTGGCTAGGAAAAACAAGTTGAGAACTCTCTTTTTTTTTTTTTTCTACAAGGGCCGAATGGCCATCCCTTTTTTTCTCACTTTCTTGTCTCTTGAAAACTCTAGGGAAAATAGATGAATTAATCATCTTTACACCTATATATATATATAGTTCCTTCCAATAATAATCAACCATTATTGCCCCCAGCTTGGCTTAATTTAATTTGGCCAAATATTGCAAGTGGGGTCCATGGCCAAGTGGCCCCTTTTTCTTGAAAATTCTAGCAAATTTCTCATATTTCATGAAAATCATTTCCCTTTATTCCAAATTTGCCCCTAGCCTTTCTCCATATTTCCATGAGTCATTTTGCAAATTTACCTTTTTACACCCACGGCCTTTCTTAATATTCCAACCTTAACATTTTCCATAAGCAACTTGCGTCACTTGCCTTGACTTACCCGAGGGTACAAAATACGGAATGTAACACTTAGTAACCCTAAGAAGCTAATCTTGGAATAAGCTGAACCCACCACTGTTATTCTCAAGTGAGTCCTACGGAATCCTGTCTAGTTCCTGAAAAAATAAATGTAGATATATGTGTTTGTTTGGTTTAAATACCTCTGTATCTATGGAATTCTGCTTAGTCTTCCTGAAGTAGGGTCCAAACGTATGACTATTGAGTTGGTTATTGTCAAAATTTGCATACTTTTCTCTCTCTCTTCTTAAATTGATATGCTTACTATATGATTCCCCATCAGTTGTGGTGAGAAGTGTTGCATGAATCAGAGTCTAAAATGGTATTTGACTGCTAGTGTGTGTGTCAATAAGTCTCCACATGATTGTATGAAGCCATAGATTTAGTTGTATATTGATGGTTCTACTTTTCTTTGCATCTGAACATGATTCCCATCTTTGTATACTTGTGTTTGTTTTGTCATGTACCCTTATACATTTGGGCCTCATTCCGCAGTTATTATTTTAGAATTGAGCCAGTCTGTATTTGTGTTTAAACGATCTTCTTAGTTTGATCCTTATTCGTATTGTTTGATTTTGTTTGAGGCCTATCCTTTTTTTTTTTTAATACATATATCTTATACTTGGCTGATCGTATACGTGAATCATATGTATTTTAAAATAGTGATTATTAGGACTAAAATAGTGGCTGATCGTATACGTGAATCCTTTTTTTTTAATACTGTATTTTAGTTTAGTATGTTCATAAATTACATTCTGCAATAGTACATGTCTCATGTTGATTCAGCCAGCCATGTGGTTCGTTGGTTCACAGACAGTCAGGTATCGAGTGCCGTGTTACGCCCAGGCCATGGTTCAAGGCATGACAGAAAGTGAAACCTACTATGATACCAATTGAAAAATAAGAGGGGTGTTGATTAGCTGTTGGCTCAATGATCATGAACTTACATTAAAGTTTTGAATAATGTACCCAATGAGAATCAAGGGAGACATAAGGAAGGATTCAATTGAAGAACCAGACACCCAAGCAGATCTCCAAAGGATTCAATATAGCAGTTATATCAATTAAGGAACTACTCAAAGGAACTAATCATTACTACACAATTGGAGACTGGAAGCTATTTCATCGGCTTCATGCCGATGTTAGAGAAGACGAAATATTGACTGATTCCTATTCGTGAAGAGTTGGATTTCAAGTTATGGTAATATTCTGACAAATACCATAAGTTGATCAACATGGAAATTAGCATTGAAGTGGGACAAGAAATCCTACGTGCATACAAGGAAAGAAAGAAAGATCCAAGTCAAACAAGGTTTGGTTTTCAGTACCTGCATCGTGAAATGTAGGCTCCAGGCAAAAGAGACGTAAATACATTTGAATTTTACTTGTATGTAAAACCAACTAAAAGAAATAAGTAGTTGTGGTGTGCTCGGGGGAATTGGTAACCCAAATCAATAACATAATACATAGCTGAATATTGAAACATAAGGATAACTGCACTGAGCATAAAAATCATAATCATAAGTACGCCTCACTGAATATGGGGAATCACCTATTTATCTGAGTTTATAAACTATGGCCTCGGGTCATATATAAGTGCGCAATTCTGTAGCCTCAGGCCCAAGTACACACATACATAAACTGTGGCCTCAGGCCTAAATACATGCGTTCATCATTTAACAATTTATATCATGGATCTGAGAAACATACTGCAACACTACTATGAGATACTGAAACATGAATTCATACTGAGGTTCTTATTTGGAATACCACCAACTACTTCAATAATGAATTGAGACATGGACTCAGAGGCGGAGCCAGAAATTTTATCAAGGGTGTTCGAATTTTAAAGAAGTAATATATACAAGTAATATATATGCTAAGGGAGTTCAATATGTAAATATATCTATAATACATAATAACTGATATGTCTACATGGTATAATTTTTTGGCTAAGAGTGTTCGATTGAACACCCTTGCTAGGGGCGTGGCTCCGCCACTGCATGGACTCATGAACTATTCATGGAAATTAGAGTAGTATTTCTACATAAACATTTCGCGGTCTATGGCTAAGACTTATGGGATGTCAAGCACGAGCTTATACAAATTACGTACTAAGTTCACAATATTCAGAATGATAATCATGAACAACTATGAAACTATATTCTCAAAGGATAGAAGTTCTGAACTTTTCATGAAATAGGGCATAATCTCTATTTTTGACTTAATTCACAGTAATCATGGAAAAACACGGCGTGGGAAGAACGATGATGTTCTCACACGTAGAGAGTTAGACTTACATACCTTTGTCGCTCCAAAACTTGAAGAAAAGGTCTGAACTTTTGAAGAAGAAATCCAAAAGTCTGAACTTGAAACCTTGAGGAGGGTTTTCTTGAAAACCCTAAGATTGTAGCGTAGAATCTTGTTAAGAATCCATGTACATGTATTAAAATTACGTAGGAACACATGAGAGAGACTTACCTTGATATGGAAGGATGAGGAGAGGAGAAAAAAGTCGTGCTAGGGCTTGAAGAACTAAAAAATAGAATAAAAATTCAGAAAATCGCGACTTTAATGAATCCCCAGTGTGTCGGAGTTTACATCTACACCGGAAAGGTTGTATTCTGCGGACACATATGCTACAGCATATCAAAATAAATTTTGGAAACTTTGGGGCTGAAATTTTTCCCAAAATACATCAGGAAATGCGTCACATATGTCAATTTGCACCGCATTTTGCAATATGCATCGCAGATGTGTGTCCGGCGGATTGCTCTGTGACCCTTCAGTAAAACAGTCATAACTTTTTGCACATAGTTCTGTTTGGCGCGATCCTAATATGGATGCAAAGATATTTCAAAGGGTTACAAATTTGATTTAGGAAGTTTTTCCAAACTATCAAAGATAATGGGGTTATTCTCACTTGAAGTGAGGCCTTGTGAAAGTTCACCCTGAAAACATGGTCCATAGCATAACTTCCAACTTTAATTTGCTCAAGGACTCTTCTTACACCTTTTATAGGATCCAAAAGACTTCCTATACTTCCCATATTAGTTCCATTATGTCCTCATCTTACGAGTCAAATCATAGCCTGAAGGCACGAGGTGTTACACTTTCAAGTCGCCTAACAACACGTGTGAAAAGATCAAATGGTTGGATATCAAATTCAAGGAGCTATTCTGTAAGATGGACACTCCACAAATAGACCTCCATACTTCAATGGCCAATACTACAATCACTGGAAGGAAAGATTCATAATCTTCGTCCTGTCGACTAACTTTCAAGCATGTCTTGTAATCAAGAAATGAACAAAACCCATCCCTACCACCGAAGCAAAGGAATCAAAGAGCAAAGTTGATCTTGAATCTTTCAACATTACCAAAGATCAACAAGAGGCACTTCAAAATAATGCTAAAGCTATAAGTTTTCTTTATTGTGTAGTTAGCAGAGAGGAATAGGAGAAGATATCAACCTGTGAAACTGCTAAGAAGATGTGGGACAAGCTTGAAGTCACCTATGAAGGCACCTCGAAAGTCAGAGAGACCAGAATCAATGCAATTGTGCATGACTATGAATTATTCATGATGAAGGAGGATGAAAAGTACATCAATGTTCGCTAGATGCATCAAGATTGTAGGTGAACCCAAAGCTTTGGAAATGGTATCCACAAACGGTCAGCAAGTCATGAAACTCATAATGAGTCTGCCAAATGCTTGGGAAACAAAAGTCATCATACTGGAAAATGCAGAGCTTGATAATCTTTATTATGATGAACTCTGAGATAGTCTGATGGCCTTTGAGAAAACTCGCCTCAACCGATATCCAAAGGAGGAAATAAAGAAGAGTGCCGTTGTCACGACCCAACTGGAGGGCCGCGATGAGCACCCGGTGCTAGCCCACCCAGGCACCCCTTTTTCATACTTATACTTCACATTCTAGGTGAGCCACATCATTATATCATACTTTTCGTTCGTCATCATTCTAAGCTCATCGGGCAATAACATATTTATATCATCAATGAACATCTATGCCCATATACGGTACATGCGCCGGACAAGGCGAACAAAATAACATCCCAAATATAGGCCGACAAGGCCGAACATATCTAACCATATACACAATGTCTACGAGCCTCTAAGAAGGGTACATCATATCATGTCATATGGGCGGACAGACCCCGCCGTGCCCATGAATATATACACAAAAGAATATTTATACCAAAAGCTACAGCTCGAATGAAATGGAGCTCTGCTATGTAGTCCCGAGATAGTACGGCTATGGATCAAATCTGCTCCCCCGGCCACACAACGGGCATGGCGCACGTCCACAAACAAAAGGACGTCGATACGAAGAATGTACCGAGTATGTAAAGCATGATCAATATCAATATGGGAGCATAAAGGATAGCATCTGAACTAATACAGCTGGGAGATGGATAGCATTAGCATTCATGACTAATCTGAAGTGCATACTCATATTAGATGATGGATAGCATTAGCATTCATGACTAATTCTAGAGAAAATCGGACAAAGATATCCTTTATTTATACGACTTTCCTCGTATTACATATCAACTCCCAACATCAATAATAACATTCATATTATCATCATAATAGCTTCTAGTCATCTACATTACTCTTACTTCACAATTCTTTTCACTTTATCCATATCCATAGCCATAACTCGTCAATACGTTCATTCTTATACAACGTCGTTTTCCATACTCCCAATATCATTTATAACATGATTATATTCATGAAGCATCAAGAATCATAACTCGTTCCAAACGTTTACTCAAAAGTGCTACTATTCACACATTCATGACCCATTACTTATTTTCTTTCGTAATTCGAGTGTTTCATCTTCCCAACACTTTATATAACATGGAAACATCATAAAACTTACCTTAGATGGTGTAGGATTGAACCTTGGTTGCCTAAACCTCACTTGAGCCAAACCCTAGATTTTCCTTTGCTTGGATTTCTTGCTCTTGATGAACATTAATGGTTTTCCTTACTTTGATTCACTTGGTTTGATGATTAGGACCTTTGATCCCCTTTGTGTTCTTGTTCTTGGAACAAATATGGAACCCTAGAGCCTTTAGAGAGAAGTAGAGAGGTTGGAAATGAAATAATGAAGTTGGGAACTCATTTAAACACTTAAAACATTTCAGCCCGTCGGGTGTTCCACGGACTGTTCCACGGTCCGTGGAACAAAGTGCTTGTCCGTGGAGCTGGTCGTGGTTCACGACCACCCAACCTGCTACTCTCTCTGCTGGCAGTTCCACGGACCCATCCACGGTCCGTGGAATGCAATGCTGGCCGTGGATCTGGCCGTGGAACTCACAGTTCCACCAAGTGTGATCCCGTCGTCTCGTTTGATCTCCAATCCTTATGGAACCTCCTTAGCACTTGTTCATCACTTCCTTAGCAACCTAAGGGGCGTCATAACTCTTCCCCAACACATCATTAAGTTGTCATCGACTTACTACTCATAAAGCCTTTCCGAACTTATCGCTTACATAGCCTTTTCTTGGTAACTTTCTTATCTAACATCGAATGTCTTTCGAATCTCATTTAGAATCATCAATTGCTATGTCTTACTTATTGAAACATCGTATACTTCATATTTCTCTTTATCCTATTCACTGTGCATCAACGGAAAATTTTTCCGAGGTGTAACATTCTCTCCCCCTTAGGAACATTCGTCCTCGAATGTTAAGCACTCGGGGATTTTATAAAAATTTCGCCAGAGTTTCCCCTATAATATGGCACTACCACCCTGTCACAACAACCCATAATATCAATGCCACACAGGGCCATAACATAATAGCAATATAATTTGGCCACACACGACCCAAATACATAAAAGGAAATCGTGCATACCTTATGATATTGACGTCTCATCTTGGCCCTCGTCTGGGGGCTGAAATAGGTGCGGATATTTGGATTTCATGCTCTCTTCCGCTTCCCACATCATTTCTTCTCGATTATTATTTCTCCACAAAACTTTAACTGAGGCCACTCTTTTGTTTCTAAGCCTTCGTACTTGCCTATCTAGTATGGCAATGGGTTTTTCATCATAAGCTAACTTTTCTGTTACTTGAACATCATTTAATGGGACGATCCTAGTAGGATCTCCAATACATTTACGCAACATCGAGACATGGAACACTGGATGAACTGACTCCAAATCAGGAGGTAAATCTAATTCGTAAGCTACTTGGTCTACTTTGCGCACACTTTCATAAGGCCCAATATACCGGGAACTAAGCTTCCCCTTTTTGCCAAATCTCATAACGCCTTTCATCGGCGACACTTTCAAGAACACCCAATCTTTGACTTGGAACTCTAGGTTCCTTCGACGATTATCCGCATAGGTTTTTTGACGACTTTGGGCTGCTAACAATCGTTCTTGTATAAGCTTGACTTTCTCTATGGCTTGTTGGACCAAAACCGGCCCTATCAATTTAGCCTCTCCTGTTTCAAACCACCCAATCGGGGATCTACACTTTCGCCCATATAAGGCTTCATACGGTGCCATTTGAATGCTAGAATGATAGCTATTATTATAAGCAAATTCAATGAGCGGCAAATGATCATCCCAATTTCCTCCAAAATCTATCATACATGCTCGCAACATATCCTCAAGGGTTTGAATGGTACGTTCAGCTTGTCCATCAGTCTGTGGATGAAATGCCGTGCTAAGGCTCACTCGAGTCCCTAAGCCCTCTTGGAAGGACTTCCAGAAATTTGCCGAAAACTGAGTACCTCTATCGGAGATAATAGATACTGGAACACCATGAAGTCGCACTATCTCTTTAACATAGAGCTTTGCATAATCCTCTGCTACATACGTCGTTCTGACTGGCAAGAAATGAGGGCGACTTGGTGAGTCTATCCACAATCACCCATATGGAATCATACTTACGCCGAGAACGGGGTAAACCTGTGATAAAGTCCATGTTAATCACTTCCCATTTCCAAGTTGGAATTTCTATAGCTTGTAACAATCCGCCCGGCTTTTGGTGCTCTATTTTCACTTGTTGACAATTGGGACATTGAGCTACAAATTCTGCTATATCTTTCTTCATCCCATTCCACCAATACATGGATTTAAGATCATTATACATCTTTGTCGCTCCGGGTGGATAGAATAAGGGAACAATGAGCTTCTCTCAATATTTGGTGGCGCAATCCTGCCACATTCGGAACACATAACCTGCCCCGACATCGGAGAACTCCGTCTCCTGTAATCTCAAATGATGACTCCTCTTTCTGAGGGAGTGTATCTCTGTACCGCACTAACATGGGATCTTCGTATTGTCGCTCCTTCACTTCTACTACTAGCGACGAGACTGCTAAATTCTGAAGGGTAGTTCCCCTGCTACCTGAGTCCACTACTCGGACTCCTAGGCTAGCTAGCTGCTAGAGCTCACAAGTCATTTCTCGTTTCTCTGATTTCACATCACATAGGCTTCCCATAGATCTGCGGCTAAGGGCGTCAGCCACCACATTTGCCTTTCCGGGGTGATATAGAATATCGGCATCATAATCTTTTAACAATTCTAACCATCGTCGCTGCCGCAAATTCAACTCTTTTTGCTTGAAAATATACTGAAGGCTTTTGTGATCTGTGTAAATATCTACATGAACACCATATAAATAATGCCTCCATATCTTTAATGCATGGATCACTGCAGCCAATTCAAGATCATGGGTTGGATAATTCTTTTCATGCTTTCTCAATTGCCTCGAGGCGTAAGCAATTACCTTGCCATGCTGCATTAATACACAGCCTAGCCCAACGCCTGAAGCGTCGCAATAAACAACATAACCTTCCAATCCCTCTGGAAGTGTCAAGACTGGTGCAGAAGTTAATCTATCTTTTAGATCTTGGAAGCCACGCTCACAAGCATCTGTCCATTGAAACTTTGCTGATTTCTGAGTCAGCTTTGTAAGTGGGGCAGAAATAGAAGAAAAGCCTTCAACAAATCTTCGGTAATACCCTGCTAAGCCCAGAAAGCTACGTACCTCCGTAGGAGTTGTAGGCCTTGGCCAAGTCTTTACGGCCTCAATCTTTTGGTTATCTACCCGAATTCCATCAGCTGAAACAATGTGCCCAAGAAATGCCACTGAGTTCAACCAGAACTCGCACTTAGAAAATTTTGCAAATAATTCCTGAGTCTGAAGAACTCTGAGGATAGTACGCAAATGATCCGCATGTTCTGCCTCGGATCTAGAATAACAAATCTAGAAAGGGCCTGAACACATCATTCATCAAATCCATAAACACTGCCGGTGCATTAGTTAGCCCAAATGACATTACCCGGAACTCGAAATGGCCATATCTTGTTCGAAAGCCGTTTTTGGGATATCTTTCTCCCTAACTCTCACTTGATGATATCCGGATCTCAAATCTATCTTAGAAAACCATTGGGCACCTTGTAATTGATCAAATAAGTCATCAATCCTCGGAAGAGGATATTTATTCTTAATCGTCACCTTATTCAATTGTCGATAGTCAATGCACATCCTTAGAGAGCCATCTTTCTTTCGAACAAATAATACAGGTGCTCCCCACGGGGATGAGCTAGGCCTAATAAAGCCTTTATCGAGCAAATCTTTTAACTGCTCTTTCAACTCTTTCAGTTCTGCGGGAGCCATTCTATAGGGAGGGATAGATATAGGCTTAGTGTCTGGCAACACATCAATAGCAAAGTCAATCTCCCGCTCGGGAGGAAGGCCTGGAAGCTCTTCCGGGAATACATCCGGAAATTCATTCACTACAGGGACTGACTGAAAGGTCGGCGGTTCAGCTTCTACATCGTGAACTCGCACTAGATGATAAATGCAACCTTTTGTAATCATTTTCCTTGCCTTTAGATAGGAAATAAACCTACCCTTTGGTGACGCCGTATTTCCTTTCCATTCTAAAACTGGTTCTCCCGGAAATTGGAAGCGAACTATTTTCATTCTACAATCGACATTGGCGTAGCAAGAAGCCAACCAATCCATGCCCATAATAACATCAAAGTCCACCATTTTTAATTCATGCAAGTCAATCATAGTACGGCGATCACAAATCACAATTACACAATTTCTATATACTCGGCTAGCTATTACCGATTCACCAACGGGTGTGGACACCTCAAAAGGCTTAATCGACTCTGGTTTGATTCTAAACCGACCCGCA
Source organism: Lycium ferocissimum (assembly GCF_029784015.1). Classification (NCBI taxonomy): domain Eukaryota; kingdom Viridiplantae; phylum Streptophyta; class Magnoliopsida; order Solanales; family Solanaceae; genus Lycium; species Lycium ferocissimum. The sequence goes on along the minus strand of NW_026713564.1, from coordinate 25,747 downwards.
ATATATGGAGTAACATATGACAATGTGGAGCCGGGATCTATCAAAGCATATACATCATGAGAAAGTACCGATAATATACCTGTAACCACATCGGGAGAAGACTCAAGATCTTGGCGTCCAGTCAAAGCATAAATACGGTGCTGATGTCACACCCCGACTTTACTAGGGTGTGATGGGCACCCGACCCTGTCTTCGGAGCCGAGCGAACCCGCTAACTCTTATCGCACATATAAACTTATGAATTAGTAAGGAATGAATACATAGAATTTTTTTTTTTTTTTTTTCATAAGTAAAATGGCGGCACCATATAAGACTCGAGACACGAACATAATGACATATCGGCTACTGGAGCCGTTTACACATGACAACCCAATACCCACGACTCTGTCTGCAAAGTCTCTAACTCGAACATGGCATCATAGCATAGGACTCTTGACCCGGCAACCCTCCAGAGCAAATGGAGATGCCAACTCCGCTGGAACATCGTCTACAATAGCGTCTGATCACCGGGGTGTACCTGCGCGGCATGGAACGCAGCCCCCGAAGAAGAGGGGGTCAGTACGAGCATTGTACTGAGTATGTAAGGCAGGAATAGCAACATAGTAGAAGATATAAGCATGAATAATAACAAGATTTCATATCGTGAGTTAAAGGGATGACCTGTACCTATGAGCGATGTCTGCATAGAAACATAGAACATATCGTAGGATAACAGAGTAACCTGTGCATATAAGGGCCCCATAGGGACGGATGCCATGCATGCTTGTTTTTCCTTTTTTTGAAAAAGAGTATTTCTTTTCATAGGCATAGAAAATAGAATTTATGTCATATCATGTTAAATCATAGTATATCATAGTATATCATAGTATCATAGCATAGCATAGTGTGTCATAGTATCATAGCATAGCATAGTGTGTCATAGTATCATAGCATAGCATAGTGTGTCATAGTATCATAGCACCGAACAGTGTCGGCTCACCCACATAGCACCGAATATATCGGCTCGCCCATAAATCCCGCGTCCGGGATGATAAGCCAGCTGACCAGGTGGCAATGAAACATAGTTCCTTCCCAATTCCCAAGTATCCCTACCCCCCGCCCCATGTACAAATACATTTTTTTCATATCCATAGGTATATAAGCATGCAGGAGAGCCCAAGAAAATTATATATTTATCGGAGTGACGTAAGGTCGGGAACCTCCGATTATATTATAGAATAATTAAGGGCGCTTATCTCACCTTAAAGGGATGTTTAATATAAGGCGAGACTATTAGTGGAGAGCAATATCATGAGAGAGCATAACACAGGATCATAGGGCATCGTTCGTGCACCTAGAATCTTTAAAGGAAAACATTATTCACGAGTAGAGCCGAGGATTCAAGAAATAATTTAACGTTTCATATCGTCACTAGAATCATAGACTCGGAACCTTTAATCATAGAATCATCATTTTTCATCATAGAGCCATAGTCGTCGTCTTAGTCATTAAGGCTTGCAATATTGTAAAACTTAGTTTTTGGAGAAAAACGAATATTTGGAAAACATTTGTAAACTTTTAGGAAGGAAAATCATGTTTTGGAATCGAGGGATTAGTTAAAACAACTATGGTTTAGTGGTCGGAGCGATGTCCAAAGGTTTCCTTGAATTATAGTACGGAAATAAACCAAGTGGAGCCATAGGAGGAAATTAGGGAATTGTGGGCCCACCTCGAGTCAAATGAGGCGGCGTATCAAATTTACGTATATTACAGTTCATGGCGTCACTTGGAAGGGTCTTAGGGTAATCAAGTCCTATTTGTGTAAGTTCTGGATGTTTGAGAAGTTTTTCCAACATTTCATGCAAGTTCTAATTCAATTCTGCTGAATGAATAGTAGCTAATTTCAATCTCGGTTTTCTAGGAAAGGAATTATCCCCGAGGCCCGTGTTCAAGCCTACTACGTCTAAGACATGCCAAAGAAGGAAGGTGAAGTCTTACATACCTTTTTTCGCTTCTTCCGCTACTCCAAATTCAGGTTGCAAATCCGCCAAAATCTACAAATTGGTCATGTTTACCAAACCTTAGTTAGAGGCATTTATGAGTTGATTCTTTAAATTTACACTTTGTCTGCCGGAATTTCGGAATTGAATTTCCCCCTAAATACACCATCCCGAGAATATGGCTCGGCCCCGATTCAACAACAACAACCCGAGAATGGAACTCGGCCACAATGTCAACAACCTTACAAACAACATTCAATTCATATTCAATTCATTTCGATTCAATTTACATAACGTTCCAACAACTTAATCTACATACTTCTTCATCCAACACCTTCCATTTTCAACAAAACAATAACGACTTAATTCTTTCTTTCAAACTCATAAACTATATCGACAATTCCACACATTTATAACATTACTTCCATGAATTCAAGAAAGCATATTGAAATCACATAACGTCCCAAATCAGCCCACAACCATCTTATCTTCAATTTGCACCATCAAACATTCATTTTCATCATAAAATTCACAACAACAACAACAAGTAAGCTACTAGATACATGGTTCATTACTTTGCTACACCAAACAGCCCATACTCTCGGCTACAACATCAACATCATCATTCCATGTATTTCATTCATTTCAACACGTTACAACACACACGACAAGCTAAACACAATTAACTCATCACTCATAACATACAACAAACATACACGGCCAAATGAGCACTTCCACGGTTCAATCTCCACATCCATATTTTCATGTTCTTCATTCAATTCTACATACTACAACACCAAAAAATCATGCATGACACATGAAAAAAAAAAAGAATTAAAACTTGCCTTGTTCCACCTCCTTCTTCATTCGGCTAAGGCCATGAATCATGTACATGGATGGTTTTCTTGTTCCAACAACTAGCTCATGTTAACAAGGACCTTCTAATTAGTAGGAAGACAAGGAGAAAATATTTTTCCAAGATCAAAACCAAGGGGCTGGGTTCGGCCAGCCCTTGGCCGTTCTCTCCTCTCTCTCTTTCTTCAATTTTCTTGAATTCTCTAGGACTAAAAAATGATGAATACTTGCCTCCTTTTGTCATCCCTCTATATATATATATATATATATATATATTATTATGCACATGGCCAAGGCACATGGCCGGCCACTTCTTGCTCTTTCTTATTTTTTTTCAAATTTTCTAGACTTTTCCTTGTCTTTCCCTCCAAGTTTCTTGAATCTTTCCAAGTATTAAAAGATGAATTAAAGTCTTGCATTGACCATGAGTTGTACACATACACATACATACCTCTACAAATATGAAATAAACACATGGTCCCTAACTTTGGCTTAAGTCAATTGGCCAACATGCAAGTGGGGCCCACGGCCACTTTGGCCCCTTTGGCCATTTCATGAAATCATTTCTTCCAACTTTTAGCCTCTTATTTTCCTTATTCCGAGTTTATCCTTAACGCTCCTCTCCAATAATATTTTTAGACGACTCGCGCATTACAACAAAACCGGAAAATGACCTTACCCTCAACTTCCCACAATTGTCTTACCCTGCTCCGACGTACGAAAAGCGGGATATAACAGCTGAGGACCGCTAGAACTGGGGGCTCTCCCCCTGCCTCTACCACGACCGACTGGCGCGTGTGAACCTGGCCCCGCAGGGCGTATAGATGCTGAAGATCCGACCACTGACCCTGAAGGCTGGGTCCTACCTCTGCCACTAACTGAGGGGCAATCTCGCATAATATGGCCCGGTCGACCACATGAATAACAACCCTCTGAACCCAATCTGCACTGGCCCCAATGTAACTTCCCACACTGGGAGCATCGTGGTACGGGTGGCCTCGCCGACCCGAATCACCTCTAAACTGAGATCCCGAAAGGCTCTGACTCGGCCGGGATGAGTAGATCTATCGAATCTCTGGCCTGAATACCGTGGAGGCGCACTAGTCATAGAATAGCCCGAATGTCTAGAATCGCTGTCCGTGCCCACCTCTATACTCGTTCATTGGACCGAGGATCCGGCCCTCTTGTTATGCCCTCTATCATACTCGCTTCTTTGTTGTTGCAAGCTTTCTTCTAAATTTTGAGCGTGGGCTTGGATGCGTGCAATATCCATATTGTCTGGAAGGACGCGATCGACATCTATCCATCAAGTGTGGCCCTAGGCCTTTCACAAACCCGTATACTCGATCTCCCATATCCGCTACCATGGTAGAAGCATACCTAGCCAAGGAGTTAAAGCGGAGGCTATACTCTAGAGCACTCATGCTCCCTTGTCTCAAATTTAGAAACTTATCGGCCCTAGCTCGCCGAACTTCCGGGGTAAATAGTGTCGGAGAAACGCATCTACAAACTCTTGCCATGCGGGGGAGGTGCATTGGCCCCCCGTGAAGCCGTCCAAACCGTGTACCAACATATCGCAACATCCCTCAATCTATAGGACGCTAGCTCCACCGACTCGGTGTCTGAAGCATGTATCAACCGAAGCGTCCTCAACATACCATCAATGAAGTTACGAGGGTCCTCATCCGGCTTTGATCCAAAGAATTCCGGAGGGTTCAAGGAATAAAATCACGGGCTCTTGCACTAACAGCCCTATCACCCTGACCTGAACTTGACCCCTTAGTCTGGGCCGCAACCAACTGAGTCAGCAAATTAATGGCCTCTTTTACATCTTGGCCAGAAGCATCCGGTGGGGGAGCTAGGTGCTTTGGAGCGGGGGCGAGCCCCCCTCACGCTCCTCTAATGAGGCCCTGAATGGGAAGATTGAGATTGAGCCGCACTTTGGGACTCACTTTCTTCTACTACCGGTGGCGGTGCTCTTTCAGCCCGCTTTTCTGCCACTGTCTTGCCCTTTTGGGCTGCTGAAGCCTTTCTCTTTTTACAGGCATTTCTGAAATACACAACATATCGTTAAGAAACAAGAAGTTCTTACATCAAAGCTCTATCGCACGATTTCTTATGTAGAAAGAAGGTCATTCATTCCTAAAATGTCCGCAGCTTCTTGTTTATAAGTGTGGCGCGCAACACACTCATAACCAAGACTCTACTAGACACGGCTCGTAGACACACCCTAGGACTGAACGCTTTGATACCACTTCGTCACGACCCAACTTGAGGGGCCGCGACGAGCACCGGTGCTAGCCCACCCAGCACCCCTTTTTCATACTTATACTTCACATTCTAGGTGAGCCACATCATTATATCATACTTTTCGTTCGTCATCATTCTAAGCTCATCGGGCAATAACATATTTATATCATCAATGAACATCTATGCCCATATACAGGTACATGCGCCGACAAGGCGAATAAAATAACATCCCAAATATAGGCCAACAAGGCCGAACATATCTAACCATATACACAATGTCTACGAGCCTCTAAGAAGGGTACATCATATCATGTCATATGGGCGGGACAGGACCCCGCCGTGCCCATGAATATATACACAAAAGAATATATATACCAAAAGTTGCAGCTCCGAATGAAATGGAGCTCTGCTATGTAGTCCCTGAGATAGTACGGCTATGGATCAAATCGTCTCCCCCGGCCACCTGCGGGCATGACGCGGCGTCCACAAACAAAAGGACGTCGATACGAAGAATGTACTGAGTATGTAAAGCATGATCAATATCAATATGGGAGCATAAAGGATAACATCTGAAATAATACAGCTGGGAGATAATAGCATCATCATCATGGCACTTACCTGCTTTCCATAGGGACGTTCTATTTCTATTTCACCCTCGTGTGCATACATTTGTATTCTTGCTCATTTACCTTTCTGTATCTACTTTCATGTTCGTATTCATGTTTCCTTTCATACTCATGCTCATATCATATACATTGCGTATTTATAGCCCTTACTTGGCACTTACATAATCTTAACATAGTCGTACTCATAAAGATGTAATATACATAGCATAATCGTACTCATATAGATGTCATACATATAGTATTTATATAGCCTACCCGACCACGAAGGTTCGAGGTTTTACGTACCCGGCCCTACCAAGGCTCAGTGCCTGGCCCTACCAAGGCTCAGGGTTGTTATTGTTATTATTATTCGTACCCAACTGCAGTGGTGCGCGCGCGTCGTTATATAAGGATATACGTGTTTACTATATTCTACCCGGCCATATAAGCTCGGGGTTCACAATAGCCTCTCATGGGCATACATACATATACATATACATACTTATCATATTCTACCCGGCCATGTAAGCTCGGGGTTCACAATAGCCTCTCATAGGCACACATACATACTAGTTCATATCTATCTCTTACCCTCTTTACTATCGTCATTCATTACATTCTATCCTTAGAGCATTACTCGTCGTATAAGAAACTTAGTACAATCGTATCACTTGGGCATCATTGGCTTGATAGCTTCTCGAGCTAAGATCATTAGAAAGTATCATGAACTCATAAGAGATGAACAATTGGCCCAAGAACCATGCCTTATGAAAGAAGGGTTAGCCTTACATACCTCGTCGTGCGACTATTCTATCGCTTGAGCGTTCTTCTTCAAAGCTCACGTTCTACCTTCATTGAAGTGCATACTCATATTAGATGATGGATAGCATTAGCATTCATGACTAATTCTAGAGAAAATCGGACGCATCTCCCTTTATTTATACGACTTTCCTCGTATTACATATCAACTCCCAACATCAATAATAACATTCATATTATCATCATAATAGCTTCTAGTCATCTACATTACTCTTACTTCACAATTCTTTTCACTTTATCCATATCCATAGCCATAACTCGTCAATACGTTCATTCATATACAATGTCATTTTCCATACTCCCAATATCATTTATAACATGATTATATTCATGAAGCATCAAGAATCATAACTCGTTCCAAACGTTTACTCAAAAGTGCTACTATTCACACATTCATGACCCATTACTTATTTTCTTTCGTAATTCGAGTGTTTCATCTTCCCAACACTTTATATAACATGGAAACATCATAAAACTTACCTTAGATGGTGTAGGATTGAACCTTGGTTGCCTAAACCTCACTTGAGCCAAACCCTAGATTTTCCTTTGCTTGGATTTCTTGCTTTTGATGAACATTAATGGTTTTCCTTACTTTGATTCACTTGGTTTGATGATTAGGACCTTTGATCCCCTTTGTGTTCTTGTTCTTGGAACAAATATGGAACCCTAGAGCCTTTAGAGAGAAGTAGAGAGAGGTTGGAAATGAAATAATGAAGTTGGGAACTCATTTAAACACTTAAAACATTTCAGCCCGACGGGTGTTCCACGGTGAACGGTCCGTGGAACCCAGTGCTGTCCGTGGAGCTGGTCGTGGTTCACGACCAGCCAGCTGCTCTCTCTGCTGGCAGTTCCACGGACCCATCCACGGTCCGTGGAATGCAATGCTGGCCGTGGAACTCACTGTTCCACCAAGTTTGATCCCGTCGTCTCGTTTGATCTCCAATCCTTATGGAACCTCCTTAGCACTTGTTTATCACTTCCTTAGCAACCTAAGGGGCATCATAACTCTTCCCCAACACATCATTAAGTTGTCATCGACTTACTACTCATAAAGCCTTTCCGAACTTATCGCTTACATAGCCTTTTCTTGGCAACTTTCTTATCTAACATCGAATGTCTTTCGAATCTCATTTAGAATCATCAATTGCTATGTATTACTTATTGAAACATCGTATACTTCATATTTCTCTTTAGCCTATTCACTGTGCATCAACGGAAAATTTTTCCGAGGTGTAACAGCCTTCAAATCCACAATCCATGAGAGTGAAGAAGATGACAAGGAGAGTAACGAATCATTGGCCATGATAATAGAGGAGTAAACAGTATCCTAAGGAAGAGAAGACAAAAGCCTCGCCATGGATACAAAAACTACAATGATCCAAAGAATGATGGAATATGCTATCAATATGGAAAACTAGGACATATCAAGGCAGAATGCCCTAAACTAGAACAAAAAAAAAGGAACTACAAAAAGCAAAATAACTCCAAATCTTATGGAGCTGCATAACATCCTCTCCTCCAAGCAAAATGTAATTTCTTGATGAGATGTTTACAAAATCCTCTTCATTTTTCAAATCTAAAAACACACGTTTTAAGTCAAAAGCCCTAATTTTGGCCATACCTTTTAATTTGACACTATTGTTAAATTCTACTCGGATTAGGTTAATGGCAGGTCACACTCAATTGTGGTGGCACGAAAAAACTATCCAAATAAGCAACAATGGGTTTTTGAAGAGGGACTTCAGATGGTCAACCAAGTATAACACAAAACGTTTCATGTCCAAGTACTTTTGATGCTCTCTCAATTAAATATGGAAAGACCTACAATGTTTGTCTCTAATCTCGAGTTAGCTAAAGTGTTAAAATTTTATATGGTTGTCCATAAATGGATTTGGAGTGAAAATCAAGTAATTAAATAGGAAATAATTAGCGTCACGATCCAATTTCAAAAGTCGTGAAGGCACCTACCCCCACCAGTAGGTGAGCCATCTAAAACCCATTAGAGCAATTTATTCAAGTATAACATGCAGAATAATTAAAAACCCATTTCAATGTCTTAATAATAGAAGAAGAAGAAGAAGAATAATAATAATAATAATAATAATAATAATAATAATAATAATAATAATAATAATAATAATAATAATAATAATAATAATAATAATAATAATAATAATAATAATAATAAGTACTACAAATCCCTAAAACCTGGTGTCACTAGTACAAGACCTGCTAGAATAGAAATACAAGTTTCGGATAACATCCGAATACACCGTTTAGCATAAATAAAGATAGAAGAAGAATTTGATGTCACGGAATAGCCAGTAGCTCACCCCGAATCCTTCAAATGGCCACCTTAACAATCAGTGAAGCCTCGAGCCCTATAAGTCCTAGGAATTGAATTTGCACACAAAAAGGGTGCAACAAGTATAGAGTGAGTACGGAAAATCAATGTTTACTCAACAACATCATCGAACCACCCTAAACTAAAGCGGTGACAAGGGTTGGTCTTCTGAATAATTACTTCCACACTTAACCATGATTAGTCCAACATAACAATTGAAATGACCCGCTAGGTCGTTATGGTATTTTGACCATTTTACCCCTGTCGGTTCATTTTCCGATAACGACCCGCTAGGTCGTTATGGGGTGGTGACTTAAGAAAACTAGCCCTCCGTTAGAAATTTTGAGGCCGCGGGTGAGTCTGTAGCGTGATTTTATGTGTCTGTACATGTTTTGTTTGTGTCTGCAGGACCTTGAATTGGTGTTGGGATTTTTGGGTGACAACAGGTGCGAAAACCCTAGCTACTGGTCAAAATGAACCGCTGCAGCTGGTGAGGGATCGCTACAGCGGGTCCGTCGTAGCAGGTTGTGGGTCGCCACCATTGGGGGCGGGGCTTTAATGAGGTCCGCCATAGTCGGAGTTTCTCGCTATAGCGAGACCGCTGTAGCAAGACACCGACAGCTGCAGCTATTGACGGGAGGCAGAATCCGTATTTTATATTCTTTATTCCAAATCCATTCCCCACATAACACCAAAACAGTTTCCAAGAACTGCTGTGGCGAAAATTTAATGCTAGGGCTAAAGTGCGCTTGAAAGGTAAGTCTCAACCCTTGACTTTGTTAATTCCATCATCATGATAGATTCCATGAGTAGTTAAAGGCCCATTAATGGTGAATGAAAGGGCTAAAACCCTAGAACTTAAGAAACCCTTGATTAATGAATGGGTTGTTGAATTTATTGTTGTTTAATCATCTAGAAGTATAGATTACCACTTTCTAGGATGAGAACTTGTCTATCACTACAAAAAAAAAAGAAAAAAAAAAGGTAATTTGCGGGGGTTTTAGCCTCCTCAAGCAATTAGTGGAGGCTAAAACCCCCACGAATTGCAACTTTGAACCTCTGCAAATTACCCCTTTTTTATAGTGTATTAATGATGGGACTTGTTGAATGAGACCTGGGGTTTCATAAAGATGATAACTTTTACATAAAAACTGCTTGAAAAGGGTAAAAGTAGTTGGGTTCCTTTCCCCAAAGTGTTGCATTGTTGAGTAGATGATTTGAATACTCATATAGTTCTATATTTCTAGACTTTGAATGTTCAGAAGCTTTGCGAAGGGGGAAAGCTATCGCGGAGTGATTACATTGTTCCAGTTCTGCTTTATGATAGGTTACGGTCTACTTGAGTTAGACTTTGATTAGTTGATTGTATGTATTACGAAATTGACAGAAGAAGGATGATTAGGGCTTCGAACATAAAGTGTGGTTGGTAATTCCTACAGTTTGATATTGATTGATTAACTGTGTATGAACTGATATGAAATGATAAAGAAGGAGTTGATAAATACTCTTCTTGTTGACTTGGAGAATTCCTTTATTCATATTATTGATTGTTGAGTCTTGATATGACTTGTGACATGGTGACTTGTGTTCCCTGATATTGATTTATCGATCGTTCCCATTCTTTATTTGTTTGTGGAACGAAAATACATTGTGATAAGGAGGATATTATAAATATGAAAAGGCACATTTGATAGGGGGCAAGGATGTGGCCTAAGTTAAAGGCTCGTGATCTGAGGTAAGATTTCGGAGCGAGGGTACATGGACACTATGGATCCTCTGCAGGTCATGGCTAATGGGTCAAACACTACCATTTAGCATGTGTGTACGGACAGGTGACATAGTTGAGATGATTTGTGTTTTACGATTGTGTTTGGTGATTACATGGGTTGAGTTACTGTCACGACCCAACCCCGCAGGCCGTGACTTGTGCCCAAGCTGGGCATTCGTACGTGCTCATTAACCAAATTCGGCAAACGAATGACTCATACATACATAATTATCAGACATGGCTCCAAACTTACGCATACAAACATATATACTGCACAGAAGCCGGCAAGGCCGTCATAATATACATAATGTATCAAGCATACATACACGCAGCCGATAGGGCTACCACGGCGGATGGCCCGCCCAAACGCAACTCTCGCAACGCATCCGAACAAAACTGTACATAACCCACATCTATGTCTACAGACCTCTAGCACAGAACAACAGAATCATATTGTTATAGCCCGTACTTCGTACGTTCGGATGTTGCGAGACCATGGCGAGAAGTTAAGGACAAGACTCTGTTCTAAAAAAAAGTTTCAATGTGCGAGTTGTTAGGAATATTAATTGTGGGCAATGATAGCATGGAAAATATTGAGAAAGGGTAAGGGCAAGAAGAAATTCGTAAAATGGGCCGTGGAAATAATGCGGAAGGTTAGGGACAAAATGGTAATATTGAGAGAAGTCGAGGGGTAAAATGGTAATTTCACAAAGGTTCAAGGAAATTCTTGAAGGGACAAAGTGTACAAAAGGAGACACTTGGTCTTCTTTGACCAAGTAAGAAAAGTCAAGAAAAGAAAAGAAAAATCAAGAAAAAGGAGGAAAAGTCTAGAAAGGGAAGAAAGGGAATATGTGACCAAAATTGAGGGGCTTAAGCATAAATATATATAAGTGATGGGAGAATTATATATATATATTGGAGTCATCTTTTAGTTGAAGAAATAAGAAAGAAAAAAAAAAAAAAAAAGAGAGGGACATAGTAGTATTCGGCCATGGCTCCAAAAATGGGAGCCATGGAAGATGATCAAAATAAATTATTTTCTTCCACTTTTCCTACCTAATTGAAGGTCCTCAACAACATGGAGTGGTTGTTGGAACAAGCAAAGCATTTGTTGTACAAGTTTGGAGCCTAGTCAAGTAAGAAGAAGTTAAGTAAAAAGGTATGTATTCAATCTTCTTTCATATGTTTTGGATGGTTGTGAGTATTGTAGCATGTAGCGACGGATAAAATTCATGAGAATACGGAAGTTTGCATGATGGCTATATATATATGCATGGCCGAATATGTGTGTGTGTGTGGAGACTATGATTCAATTATTTATCTAGGTGTTTTGGTTATTGTTGTTGTGAGTTCTATATGGATAATGGAAGCTTGATGATTTTAGTTGTAGTTGTGGAAAAATGGGTGTAGGCCGTGTGTGTATGTGAGGTGTGAAGGCGATGGAATAATGTTCATGTAATATATGAGTTGATATGGTTACGTATTTTGTGATGAAAATAAGAGTATGTGGTATATTGATGGTTGTTGTAATGTATAGAAAAGAATGGAAATCCATGAAAATTTATGTATTCTTGTTGTGGCCGAGTGGTATGGAATTTGGTAAGTAATGGTAAATCGATGTTATTTGACATTTTTGGTGTTATCGTTGTAAGTTATGTAATGAAGATGAAAGGTTGTTGTTGAAGTTAGTATACATGAATAATGATGAAACGTATGGTTGTTAAATTGGAAAGTTTCGAATAAGGAAAAAAAAATGTTAATTGAATTGTTGGAAGATTATGTGAATTGAATGTTGTTAGTTTGGCCGGGTTGTATTCTGGGATTGTTGTTGATTGAAATCGGCCAAGTTAAACTTGGTGGTATGGTATATTTACAAAGGGAAGTGCTGCCGAAATTTCGGTAGACAAATGATTACTTTGAATTCCAACTTCTAGACGCTCAAATTGACAATTGGTAAATGTGACCAAATCGTAGATTTTGGCGGATTTGCGCTTGGATTTGGAGTAGCAGAAGAGCGTAAGAGGTATGTAAGGCTTCACCTTCCTTTCTTGGCATGTCCTAGACGTAATAGAGCCGAATACGGGCCTCGGGACCATTCCTTTCCTCGGAATCCAAGATTGAAATTAGTTACTATTCATTCGAGAATTGAAATAGAAATTGTGCAAAATGTGAGAACAATCTCCTAGACCTCTAGAACTTGCATAAATGAGACCCGATTACCTTAAAACTCTCATAAGTAATGTCACGAAACGTATTACACGTAAATTGTGTGCGCCGCCTCATTTGACCCGAGGTGGGCCCCTTGTTCCCGGATTTTCCTTATCGTTTCATTTGGCTTGTTTTGGAGTGGAATCCTAAGGAAACTTCTGATCCTTGTCCCGATTATCGAACGATAGGTACAACGCTATCCTAATGTAAATGTGTCTATGATGACCATGACAACGACAATGCTAAGAAAGAACATATGTCCATGATAAGTATGACAAAGATGATTCCTTGACTAAGGTGAAGAATATGATCTTGTAACGACAACGATGGAGTCGAAAATGAGAAAGTGCCTACGATAGATACGTTGACGATATGTTCGTTATAAAAATGAAAATATGGAAATGTTAAACTATTTCTCGACATCCCAAGACTATTATAGGTAATGACTATTCTAAGGATTCTAGGTACATGAAATTATGCTTTATGACCCCGATTGATGTGTGTACCCGACATACGTACATATATATATGATAACGTAACCGGAGCGCTATATAGACGCCGATAAATATACATGATATAAGTATATGTATATGACAAGAAGAGCTGGCGCTATAGACGCCAATATTTAGACGTGATATATATATATACGATATAAGTATGTGCATATGACAAAAAGAATCGAGCGCTATAGACGCCGATATATGTATATGATATGAATATATATATATGATGAAAGAGCCGGGCGCTATAGACGCCGATATATTTACGGGGAAAATGGAGATAAGGGCGAGAGCGTTATATACGCATATCCACCGATCGCTTGGAGCATGGCACATGATATCGTCCCGACGCGATGACGTGCATATTATGGTTAAATGGATCGGGCCGCCGACGCCTCGGCAATATGATATACTCTATTTTTATGTATATATATGAGTAAGGAAAGCTAAGAAAGCACGATCGCCCAAGGGCACTTATATGTACAAAAGTTACCTCTTATCCTATGGTACGGTCTATGTTTCCATACGCTTTTACTCATGCACAAAGTTAGCGCTTAACACGTGATATGTTCCATATGTACAGTATGGGGCACTTCCATGATATGTTTCATATGTACGTAATACTCTTTACATGATGTGCTCTATGCCTCTTACTATGTTGTTACCGTTCATACCTTGCATACTCGACATTGCTCGTACCGACCCCTCTTCTTCGGGGTTGCGTTTCATGCCGCGCAGTACACCTGCACGGATTGAAGTTAATAGAGAAGATGTTCCAAAAGTTGGCAAGCTCCACTTGGCCCGGAGTGTAGCCGAGTCGTAGTACACGTGCCGATTTCTCGATTACGCTTAGAGACTTTGCGTACGCAGTCGTGGGTACCGTGTTCGTCCGTCGCGGGCTTCATAGGCCAATGTGTCGCTTTGTATTATGATATAAGTCTTATACGGTTATAAATTCAATTTGCTTGGAAAGCAACAGAGAAGAATACTTTAGTGAGCCTTATCATGTGTATTTGACTTAGAGGAAAAGAAAAAAAAAATTTACGCATGGAATAAGAGTCAGAGGGTTCGCTCGGCCCTAGGTAAGGGTCGGGTGCCCATCACACCCTGATCAAGATCGGGGTGTGACACATGGATGTTTACCACGTCCGAGGTTCTTTCCGAAGCGGAGGTTTATGCTCGGGTCCGAAGAGTCAGTCCGGAACGAGTGGTATATGGACACCATAGGTCCCCTGCAGGTCATGACTACTGAGCTATCTACCTAGCGAAGGAACTTGGACTTGTGATTATCAGGTGAGGTTATTGAAACTTCACAGACTTGTGGTTTAGAAGCTTCATCTTATTGTGTGACTTGGATTTGAGTGTTAGGTGCCTATCTGTTTATCTTGTTGATTTTTTGCTTATATACGTGAACTAATCTTAGTCGGCCTATGATGCTTACCGGTACATAGTGTTTGTACTGATATTACCTTGCCGCACCCTTTTTGAGTGCATTGTGTTCCGCAGATTTCATCCGTATTACATCTCTACTCGGCTTGTTTGCTCAATCGTATCCGAGGGTGAGCTTCTATCCATGCCATGCCACCTGAAGATCTCTCTTTCCAGATGTCGATTCTTATTCCAGACATTATTTGTTATTATAGCTGAGATATACTTCATTCTTTAGACATTGTTAGTTAAAGTCCTTGTATGATGACTTTCAGATTTTGGGGGTGTAATAGTTAGACTTCCGCACTTATATTATCTATTAATTATGAATTGTTTTATTTATTCATTCGTTCACTTATATATTGTTTAGTAATTGATTAAAGAAGGTGAAATTGGCTAATGATTAATGGTTAAATGGGTAAGGGTTCGCCTACTAGTGATAATAAGGTAGATGCCCGCACAATAGGTATTTAGGGTCGTGACAAGAACAAACTCCAATGATCAAGTTTTCAAAACAGTAACAAATGTCAAAACTTATTTAGCACTTCAGTCATTTGACTGAAGTACTTGTAAAAATGGGCTTAAATTTCAAACATGTGGGTCAGAATTTTTTTGCTAAAAAAAATACTTCTCTCCAATTTATGTGGCACCTTTCAAATTTTGAGATTCAAGCAAGTTTTTCTTTTTCCGCATTTTTTTCGTATGCCTTATTTTAAATTATCAATTATTGTGACTTATAGTACTTTTTACATTGTTTCCAAATATGTAAATTTTAATTTTAAAAAATTAGAGATTCTATCTCCAAATTCATGGTCAAACTTGAAAAGTTTGGCTCTTGAAGTTCGAACTAGGGTTGCACATAGGTCGGGTTGATTTGAATTTCCCCTTTACCAAACCAAACCAAAGGTGTGGGTTTTTATATTTAAAAACTAAACCAAACCAATAATAGTCAGGTTATAAAATTTGAGTTTTCTCGGATTTCTCATATTTTTTTATTCGAGAATTATCTTACAATAGGCAGCAGTAGGATAATCTGAGTTCCCAAAATTGATGTCTCTTCTGCATATGAGTTTCCAAAAATTTCCTATTAGTAAAAGAGTCTAGGCATATAGCACAAGCATAACCCCTGAACAACAATTGATGTCTCTTCTGCATATGAATTTCCAAAAATTTCCTATTAGTAAAAGAGTCTAGGCATATAGCACAAACATAACCCCTGAACAACCATTGAGCTTCCTTTTTGTGATTGTCCATTCAATGTGTGCCAAGAACTTGCTCATCGCCTCATCTGGAAACATTTTTGAGCAAATTTTCACTCTATGACATCATAATGATCCTTGTCATTATCTGTATTTCTTTAATAATGGAATTGGTTTTTCGATGCAAGAGGAAGCTTTTGCATTTTCGCTTCAGATCACGACTAATGCTATTCATATCACTAGACATAAATGAAATCATGAGATCAAGTTGGTATGCTTCTGCTTGCCACCAATTTCACCACTTAAATCCAAGGGTTATTTCTAAAAGACATGGCAAGGACAATTTTCAAAAAAATAACCTCAACAGGTAAATAATCGCTAGGGAAATTCAAAACTTAAATCCAACCCCGTCCAATAGTATTAGGGTGTCACATCCCAAAAATACCCGCTAGACGTGATTGGCACCGAGCACAAACCACCGACCAGGCGAACCAAATTTTCAAATCTTAACCATAATTTCGCAGCATTTAATAGGTTAAATAAGTACCAAGATAATATGATAATTAATTACAGATAATTAGTGTCTCAGAATATTAATCAAATACTCTTGCCCAAATTTCACACTAGACCATGGAGCATCTAAGAGAATTACAAAAGACTCAGGTTTGTAAACCCCAAAAGAAACGACAGTAATAAATAAATGATAAGGACACTTTTGGCAGCCTCCACTTTTACGACCCAACTCGTGGGTCAAGCGGGCACCCATGCTAACCCAACTGGTGTGCAAATCCTTCCCTTATTTAACATTCAAATTAAGCATACCAAAAGAAATAGAATTATCTAAGCAGTCTCCATATCATATAAAGTATATGAGTGCGGAAATACAACAACTACCCAAATAATCTGGTCAAGTCGCAAAGACAAGAGCTACTAGGTAAGTGCGTATGTCAGAATAGTAGAAATACATTAAGTCTGAACAATTCTGTCACGAATACAAGGGACAAATATCATGATAGAAGAGTTTTCGGGTAGCGGATCGGAACATGGCTCACCTTGGAAACTCCAACAGACTGCCTCGGGACATTCACTCATGAGGTCCTGATGTGGAATCTGTAACAAAATCTGCACTTAGAAAAGAATGCAGCAAGGTAGCATCAATACAAACAACTAGTACTGGTAAGCATCATAGGCCGACTAAGATTAGTTCGCGTACATAAGGCACATAATTTACAAGATAAAACAGATAGGCACATAGTAACCACTCAAGTCACAGAATATCACAATTGAATCATCGCCTAAGGTGAAGCACCTGAGCACAAGTCTGTCAAGTCTCTATTATTTCCTCAAGTAACCACAACAGAATACAACCAACAATTCCAGTCAGTCGACGTAAAATGTGATGAAAATCGGGCATACTCAGATCATCACAAAAATCAAGGAATTCCACCGGCCGAATGGCATATAGAAACTCAACTATTCAAGTCATAAGCCTAGATGGGGCCACTAAACCACAATGTTGTCAAGTCAAATAATTGATCTTTACCACAAGAAGAATCCATCAATCAATGACAAGAATCAATAATGAAAGTGCCATATGATGTCGTGGATGAAATGTAATGATATGCAATGCAATGCAATGCTATGCAGGTCATGCAATGCAATGGCCAATATCTCAACTTGAACACATATGCTCCGAAAGGAATCTCGATGTCTCGGCAGTCATGACCCGCGAGGGACCTATGGCGTCCAAGTACCACTCGCTCCGGAATAGACCTTGAATCACGAGCACACATACCTTCCGCTTCGGAACAGACCTCGGATAACGGATTCACATACCTTCCGCTACGGAACAGACCTCGGATCACGGATTCACATCGTACTTTCATCAAAAGTGTCACATTTTCTTTCATATTTGCCATAAATGTTTCATCATCGGTGCCATATTTCTTCCATCAAATCATTTCCGAACCATTCCCATCATGTATGAGTGAATGAATGAAAAATGCTAAATCAATGCAGTCAATGCCACTGAACATGCTATGGAAGTCACAAAAACTATAAGCCAGATCAGGAATTATATGAATCACATCAACCATGGAAACGGAATCAACAATCTAGTTTCAATCACCATAGTGAATCTATCATATCACTTCACTTCCAAACATAACAAGTACACCATAAGTCACAATCCGTAAAATAACGACGATAATCCAATATAATCAGAAGTCATACCAACCTAAGAATATATCCATCCCAACATCATGTCTGAAGACCTAATCATGATTTCTCCCGTTAATTCTATGCATACAGACGTTTCACTAAATAAAGTCTAACTAAAGTAAGTTGTAACCGACCTCAATGTCGAGGTTGTTCCACGAACAATCAAACGTGAGCCTTGCCCTTCTGAGGAACTTCTGAATAATCGAAGTCTAGTCAACGTCGTAATCTAAGTTAGAAAATGAGACTAACGATACCCATATTGCTATAGACTTATTCAAATCGAAGATTAGACTTTAAATGAGGAAATCGAGCCCACAAGAGCAAAATGGAAAGTTAAAGAATGGAAATGGTAATCCAACGTTCTAGAAGTTCAATTCTACTCTTCAATTACTAATTAGGCTCAATCAGTCATTGATTTCATCATTTAATGGGAAACCCCCAAATTAGGAATAAACCCTAACCATCTATAATCAATTTCTTAATCCAATTTAGAGATCCAAGCTATAATCCACTAGTTCATAAGATTTCATGCTTAGTCTAGCAAGGTTTTCCAATTAAACTCAATTTCAAACTAAAAATTCAAATACCCAAAATAAAGTTGAAAGTCATCTTCCCCAACTATCCCATTCATAATCACCATAGATTTCTTTACTAATCATAATGTAAGCAATAAAGAGGGTGAAGATCTTACCCTACTGAAGATTCTAGCCAAATAGCTCTCCAAATCACCCTTAATGCTCTCTAGATCAATAATTTGGTGAATAGGAGGTATGGTTTCGAAATTAGAATTAAAAAGGGTTTTCTGATTCAACATCACCCGCTTCTGCGAACAGAGGCCCGCTACAGCAGTACCGCCTTAGCGGATGACTTCCTGCTGGAGTAACTCATTAAATGACCAGGATGCTAGCACCTGTGGGCCAAGTACCACCGGGGCAGACCCGCAGCAGCACAACTACACTAACCGGGATGAGACACCAGAAACCAGCAGAAATCTGGTTTCACAAGTTTTCATCCAAAATCCTGACACCTATCCGAGGCCTTTTGGAAATAAACCAGATATGCAGACATACATAAAAACACGCTACACACTTACTCGTGGACTCGGAGGTCTATTTGATTAGGTCAACGCCCCAAATGGCCAAAACTAACTTTCTAATCAATGGGACAAAACTCCCCCGAATGCCTCGGGAACTGAACTAAATATCCCACCAAGTCATAATTGACCTTCGAAACCTTACAGAATTGATGGAATTTCGAAAAAGGCTTGTTTACCCAAAAGTCAACTACTGGTCAAACCTTTTCACTTTAAAGCTCTAATCCTCATAAATCATAAAAGAACTCGCCCGATAACTTTGGGAACCTTGTCGCCCATCCCTACGGGTCAAAATCATACTAACAGGTCTCGAGGAAAGGTCAATGGGAGAAATGGGTCAAAAGTGCCATAACGACCAAACGGCTCGTTATATCCACGAACAAAGCGGCGGCTCACCTCAAACAATAATCAACTCTAGCAAACTTGGCGGCTACTAGCTTCGTCATCATCAATAGTATCTGTATGGACATGCAGGTAAGGAGTGAGTTATACTTAAATATAATCACGTAAGATCCTTCACCCACCACTTTAAATACCCGTGGAACAAGTATTAGAAAGTACAAACACACAACAAGCACAAAAATATTATTCACATGAATATATCATTACATAATCTTACACTTATAAGATTAAACTATACTGTTAGGTGAGGTAACGAAATTTGGGCAGCATTTCCCAAATTTCGTTAGCTCACCTAATAGTCTAGTTTAATCTTATAAGTGTTTCAACGACTTAAACTTAGTGTTTCAATGACTTAAACTTAGTGTGAGTCATATTAAATGTAGATTTGCAAAATCAGGAGGATAGGCATGGAGTAGTAAGGAGACAACGAGGTATGTAAGGCTATCCCTTTCTTTCTCTTGGCATGATCCTTGTGAACCGAACGTACACATAACGTCAATCCATAATGGTTCCACTCTTAGAGTTAGGAACGACTTACTTGATTCATGTTCCACTATGTATCTTTAGAAAGTTTTCCTTCAGATTCAGTATAAGCTTTAGAGCTACTTGTACTTCTATCATGTTTTATGCTTTGCATTGCATTTATATAAATATATACATATGCATCTATAGATCCGAGACCTCTCAGGCTCTATATGTGCATATATTATGTATTGTGTGTGTGTGTGTATATATATATATACACGATGGGAAAGGTGATGACATTATATACGCAGTACCACTTGATCAGCTGGTCATATGATGATACGAAGATGATAATGTTGATGATACGAAGATGATAATGATGATGATGCCGGCCGATACAATACGATAGGATGCCTACAGTGGCTTGACAGGCATTATATATATATATATATGACCTCATGCATGCACAGTATTATGCATATCATCAGCCCTCAGAGGTAGTTCAGATGTAGAGTAATTAGGTATATGATTTATTCGCAGGGACAGTTCATACATACAGGTTGCATTCACTTACCTTATAGTTTCTTATGTCTCTCTTATGTTACTCTTATGCCTTATATACTCAGTACTTTGTCCGTACTGGCATCCTCTTGTTTGTGGATGCTGCATTCATGCCCACAGGTAGACAGGGAGACTATACAGATTCTTAGGCTGCCATCTCAGCGTTGGTACAGGAGTACTTCACTTGTTCCGGAGTTGCAGTACATCGTGGTATGATTCTTTTGTGTATATATATATGAGCATGGCGGGGTCCTGTCCCATCCTTATTATGTTATGTACTCTATGTAGAGGCTCGTCGATAAATGTGTACAGTTAGATGTACATTTTGAGGTACTCAGTAGGCTAGCTCCCGGTGCCCGTCATGGCCCTCCGGTTGGGTCGTAACAATTTCTTTGAAATAGCCTAAAGTATGGCTACTATTTTGTTGGACTATTTTGAAGGTGTAAATATGGTTTCTAATTGCTGGAAATTATGGAATATAATTTAGCTATGTTGTTGCTATTGTTGTTAAGATTATTCATGTGTTAATTAAAGGAAATGAAAAAGGAAAACATGTAAAACTAGGACTCGGAAGTGAAGGTTGAAGAGTTAACACGCATGGACTATTGTAGAGATTATCTTTATGATGTTTTGGGTTGAAAAGGATATGGTAAACATAAGTATAACGTTATGAAGGTTGTAGACTAATTTATAGAACTAGAATTGGATTCAAATTATGTTTCGTTATTTATAAAATGAGCTTGCCGCTCAATATGGTTGTTAAGGTAATCGGAGAAGCTTATATTAAATTGTTTTCGTTGTTGCCATTGTTGTTGTTGTTGGGCTGTTTGATGACCCTTAGTGGTCTTTGGGATGTAGTACAAACAGGGAAAATGATGCTCATTTTTCCGTAGGTTATAAGATTAGCAAAATACGATAGTCATGACCTTACATATTGACGACAATATCATTTCACTTGTTGTAGATGCAAGAGGATTATATTAAGCTTGGTTGTGGATTGATAAGGAGATTATCTAGGTATGTTAAGGCTATTCTTCCTTCTTTTGGCATGACCAGAATGAAATGAAACGTAAACGAACTATATTCATAATGGCTCTACTCTTAGAAATACTAGAAGCTTATGTTTCTTGCCCTCTATATGATGATACTACACTGTCTTATGGCTTATTGATCGTCAGAAGCAAGTTATGTTGATGATGTTAGTTCCATAATGTTAATCAGAGGTGCAAAGACCTTAAGTCACTCTGATAGATTTAGAATGTACTCTTATCATACTCATGCATTATATATAAATATATTTATGTATATACCATGACCAAACAGGTTTTATATACGTGTAAACTATATGATATCTATATGGGTTATGGGAAAGGTTAGGGAGTTATATACGCATTACCACCTAATCAGCTGGCTATATGATGATGACTATACCCACAGAGGTCGATATGATACGATGGGATGCCCACAGAAGCTTGATGGAGTTATATACACATATATATGTATGAGCAGGCATTATATACACACATGTATGATAATTAT
Source organism: Lycium ferocissimum (assembly GCF_029784015.1). Lineage (NCBI taxonomy): Eukaryota > Viridiplantae > Streptophyta > Magnoliopsida > Solanales > Solanaceae > Lycium > Lycium ferocissimum. The sequence goes on along the minus strand of NW_026713564.1, from coordinate 3,512 downwards.
GCATATCATGGCCCTCAGAGGCATATGATAATTATGCATATCATTGCCCTCAGAGGCATTCAGACATACAGGTTGACTCCTTCTTGTCTCATGTTACTCTTATGTCTCTTTATGTTATTTTCATGCCTTACATACTCAGTACTTTAATTGTACTGACGTCCTTTTGCCTGGGGATACTGCGTTTCATGCCCGCTGGTCTTGATATACAGGCTGACGACCCTCTCAGCAGACAGTGTCTTTGCACTCCACTTGTTCCGGAGTTGCCTTGTATAGTCAGTACGGATATGTATGCATATTTATGGGTATGGCGGGGCCTTGTCACAACCTTGTGATGATTATGTAATCCTTAAAGGTTTGTAGACAAATGTCATGTATGTAGATGTTTTATACGGATGATCATGTCGGCCTTGTAGGCCAGTATATCTCATGTATATCATGTTGGGGTCGTTCCTTGTCGAGTTTTCTAAATGCTTATTCAGATGTCTCATGGTGGCCCTCTTGGCACACTTATGTATGTTAGTATGGTTATGGATATGTCATGGTGGTGCCTGGCAAGTAAGGCCCCGATGCCCGTTGCGGCCCTCCAGTTTGGGTCGTGACAAGCATCAACGTCATAAGTATGGGCGCCTACATATCGATAGACAAGACTGCTCCATGACCCGGGACTTAAGCCTAAGCTCTGATACCAACTTTGTCGTGTCCCAAAATACCCCCTAGACGTGATTGGCACCCAAAGACGCACCATCGGCCAGGCGAACCAAATTTTCATATCTTAACTATAATTACGCAGCATTTAATAAATTAAATAAGAACCAAAATAGTATGATAATTAATTACGGATAATTAGTGTGTCGGAATATTAATCAAATACTCTTGCCCAAATTCCACACTAGACCATGGAGCATCTAAGAGAATTATAAAAGACTCGGGTTTGTAAACCCCAAAAGAAAAGACAGTAATAAATAAATGATAAGGACATTTTTGGTAGCCTCCACAAACAAACTACACAAAAACGGGTTTAGAATGGTGAAACCCCCTTAGGAGAACGTTTTATTAATTTTTAATAAAAGTCAAACTCAGGGTCCAAGTCCAATTCATACGCCACTTGACCCACCTTACGGATGATTTTGTAGGGTCCAACATATGGAGGACTCAACATTCCTTTCTTACCAAATATCATCACCCCTTTCATTGGTGATACCTTCAAGAACACCCAATCGTCGACCTGAAATTCCAGATCTCGCCGGCGGTTGTCCGCATAAGACTTTTGGCGACTTTGGGCCGTTAACAATCGATCTCAGATTACCTTGAATTTCTCTACAGCTTGTTGAATCAGCTCGGGGCCTATTAATTACACTTCTCCGACTTCGAACCATCCAATTGGAGATCTGCACTTCCTCCCATATAACGCTTCATACGGAGCCATTTGGATACTGGAATGGTAGCTATTGTTGTAGGCAAATTCGATTAGGGGTAAGTGGTCATCCCAACTTCCATCAAAATCTAGAATGCATGCTCTTAGCATATCCTCCAAGGTCTGTATGGTATGCTCAGCTTGTCCATTAGTCTGCGAATGAAATGCCGTGCTGAGCCTTACTTGAGTACCTAGACCTTCTTGGAAAGATTTTCAGAACTTAGCTGTAAATTGTGCCCCTCTGTCTGTAATAATGGATATCGGAATACCATGGAGTCTCACAATTTCCTTGATATACAACTTCGCATAATCTTCACCGAGTAGGTGGTTAGATTTTGGGAGAAAATGAGCTGCTTTCGTCAATCTATCCACAATCACCCATATAGAATCATACTTGCCTCGGGAACGGGGTAGTCCAACAATAAAATCCATATTAATCACTTCCCATTTCCAAGTAGGAATTTCCATTGCTTGCAATAATCCCCCTGGCTTTTGATGTTCTATCTTCACTTGCTGGCAATTTGGGCATTGTGCTACAAATTCTGTTATGTCTCTTTTCATCCCATCCCACCAATATATCAACTTAAGATCATGATACATCTTCGTTGCTCCTGGATAAATAGAATACCGAGAGTAATGAGCTTCTTTTAAGATTTGGGGGCGTAATCCTGCAACGTTCGGAACACATAACCTGCCTCGGTACTTGAGAACTCCTTCTATGGAAATTTCAAATGGAGACTTCTCTTTTGCATGACATGTATCTCTATAATGGCTCAATTAAGGATCTTCATATTGCCGGTCTTTTACTTCCATGTCCAAGGACGAAATTGTGGGATCATGAATACCAATCCCTGCGTCACCTGAATCGATTAGACGTACTCCAAGATTAGCTAGTTGGTGGAGTTCATAAATCAATTCTTTCTTTTTCGAGGGAACTTCACATAAACTACCCATTGATCGGCGGCTAAGCGCATCGGCTACCATATTTGCTTTCCCGGGGTGGTATAAAACATTCACATCATAATCCTTCAATAATTCTAACCACCGCCTTTGCCGCAGATTCAACTCCTTCTGTTTGAAAATGTATTGGAGGCTCTTATGATCTGTATAAATATCAACGTGCACACCATATAAGTAATGTCTCCACATTTTTAATGCATGAATAACTGCAGCCAATTCAAGATCGTGAGTTGGGTAGTTCTTTTCATGTTTCCGCAGCTATCTCGAGGCATAACCGATGACTTTACCGTGCTGCATCAATACACATCCTAACCCCACACCAGAGCATCACAATACACAACATAGCCATCTGGCCCTTCTGGGAGTGTTAAGACTGGAGCTCAGGTTAACCTGTTCTTCAATTCCTGGAAGCTACGCTCACAAGCATCATTCCATTGAAACTTCGCTGACTTCTGGGTTAGCTTCGTCAATGGGGCTGAAATAGATGAGAAGTCCTCTACGAATCTTCTATAATAACCTGCCAATCCCAGAAAGCTACGAACTTCTGTAGGCATCGTAGGCCTTGGCCAAGTCTTCACAGCTTCAATTTTCTGAATATCCACTCTAATCCAATCATCTGAAATCACATGACCCAAGAATGTCACAGAATTTAACCAGAACTCGCACTTTGAAAATTTCGCATACAACTCCCGAGTTTGAAGAATTCCAAGAACAATACGTAAATGATCGGCATGTTCCGATTCTGTGCAAGAGTATACCATAATATCATCAATAAATAATATTACGAACAGATCCAAGAAAGGCCTGAATACATTATTCATTAAATTCATGAACACGGCTAGTGCATTAGTTAACCCAAACGACATCACTCGGAATTCATAATGGCCATATCTCGTTCTGAAAGCTGTCTTGAGAATTGTCACGACCCAACCCCGTAGGTCGTGACTAGTGCCCGAGCTGGGCACTCGTTCCCTTTTCTAATCATAACCCGCTCATAGTAACTTATTAGCAACTTATATATATAAAACATACACGGTGGCACATATACATACCTATATATATACAGATCATACATATAATCTGGGAATGTACAGAACACAAATATAACTGAACAGTGCTACCCACAACCCACGTACAT